>NC_091160.1:309315-354313 GCF_040958095.1 Procambarus clarkii
GTGACTTTGTATGTGTGTGTGTGTGTGTGTGTGTGTGTGTGTGTTTGTGTGTGTGTGTGTTTGTGTGTCTTTGTGTGTGTGTGTGTGTGTCTTTGTGTGTCTTTGTGTGTCTTTGTGTGTGTAAGTGTGTGTGTCTTTATGTGTGTGTGTGTGTCTTTGTGTGACTTTGTATGTGTGTGCTTTGTATGTGTGTGTCTTTGTGTGTGTGTGTGTGTGTGTGTGTGTGTGTGTGTGTGTGTGTGTGTGTTTGTGTGTGTGTGTGTGTGTGTTTGTGTGTGTGTGTGTGTGTCAGAATGTGTGTGTGTGTTTGTGTGTGTGTGTGTCTTTGTGGTAGACTCATGATCACCGATCATCCCACCAGACTCCATCATATTCTCTCAGCCCGAAGCCGTGCACCATGGTATGTTGAACAAATATATTCCTCCTCTTCCTCTCCAGCATCATCAATCTCTTCCACTACCTCCTCCATATCTTGATCCACTTGATCTTCCAACGCCTGATCCGCTTCATCCTCCACATCCTCCAAACCTCCCTCCTCCATCTCATCCAACGCCTTCCTCTTTTTAATAATAATCCCATTGTTATAAATATAATAATTTTGGTACTGATTGTGCCAAATATATTTATGTCCGCTTTGTTGTGGAAGATAAGCTATCACTTTAGTTATTTGATAATCGGGGTAAAAGTTGTAATTAAATTTTGCAAGTCTTGGTATTGATATAATCATTTTATTTTCTTTAATTATACTAAATTCTTGTAATAACTCACAATGCATATGCCATGCAGTGGATAATGATATATGTTTTCTTTCGGACCAATTTTTATCTTTTTCAAAATATTTAATAAGATGCTCAATAATAAGCTCATCATATTTAATTACATCATCAATACAAATGTACATATCAATAGTTTTAAGAGTTTTTTTATTTGCTTTTAATACTTTTTGATAATTTATACAATTATTAATAATATACTCCCTTAATGAACTTTCTTTTAAACTTTGGGTAATATCTCTTACCCCATCTAAAAGAACAACATTAAATACACAACCTCGTTGATAAAAAGTATCATTTTGGTTTTTTCAAATTTAAAAGGGGAATGAGTTCTAGAATACACTGAAGTGAAAAATCCTGATCATCCTCTTCATATAAAATATTTTGATTATGAATTTGCGTGAAAAATCTTTCATACCAGACAAATTTATTATCAGCTGTTAGTCCTGACATGTCATAAATTTTATGATATATTAATTGACTTCTGCTAAGATTGTTTGGATAAGTAAAAGTAATATGAGAATCATCGATATTATTATTATAATATAATTTATCAGCTATAAATAATTGTCTTGTTAGATTAAATCTCAGGGGAAAATAATATAATCCAGGGTTTTTTTTTAATGTTAAACTTCTCATTATTTATATGTTCGATTTGTATGTTAATTGAAAGTTTATCTTTTTTATTCATCTTTTTTATACAAAAACATATACACCCACAAATTCACACTCAAACATAAAAAACACACACCCAAAACACACACATAAAGACACACACACTTACACACACACATACACAAAGACACACGCACATACACACACACTTACACACACACACAAAGACACAAAGACACACACACACACACACAAAGACACAAACACTACACACAGAACACACACAAAGAAACAAACACTTACACACACAAAGACAGACACACACACACTTACACACACACACTTACACACCAAACACTTACACACACAAAGACACACACACACAAAGACACACACACAAACACTCACACACACACTTACACACACACACACACACACACACAAACAAAGACACACACACACACACTCACACACACAAAGACACACACACACACACACACACACACACACACACAAAGACACACACCCACACACACACAAAGACACACAAAGACACACACACACACACACACACACACAAAGACACACACACTTACACACACAAAGGACACACACACTTACACACACAAAGACACACACACTTACACACACAAAGACACACACACACACAAAGACACACAAGACACCAGACACACACAACTTACCACACACAAAGACACACACACACAAGACACACAACCACACACTCACACACACAAAGACACACACACACACACACACACACACACACACACACAAAGACACACACACACACACTCACACACACAAAGACCACACACACACACACACACACCACACACACACACACACACACACAAAGACACACACACTTACACACACACACAACGACACACAAAGACACACACACACACACACAAAGACACACACACTTACACACACAAAGACACACAACACACACAAAGACACACAAGACACCAAGACACACACACTTACACACACAAAGACCACACACACACGCACACGCAGACACACACACACACACACACAAAGACACACAAAGACACACACACACACACAAAGACACACACACTTACACACACAAAGGACACACACACACACACAAAGACACACAAAGACACCAAGACACACACAACCCACAAGACCACAAAGACACCAAGACACACACACTTACACACACAAAGACACACACACACGCACACGCAGACACACACACACACACACACAAAGGACACACACAAAGACACACAAAGACACACACCACACACACACACACAAAGACACAAAGACACACACACAAAGACACACACACACACACACACACACACACACACAAAGACACACACACACACACAACGACACACACACACTTACACACACACACACACACTTACACACACATAAGACACACACACACACACACAAAGACACACACAAAGACACAAAGACACACACACACAAAGACACACACACACAAAGACACACACACACAAAGACACACACACACAGACACAAAGACACACACACACAAAGACACACCACACAAAGACACAAAGACACACACACACAAAGACACACACACACAAAGACACAAAGACACACACACACACACACACACACAAAGGACACAAAGACACACACACACAAAGACACAACACACACACAAAGACACAACACACACACACACACACACACACACACACACAAAGACACAAAGGACACACACACACACACACACACACACCCACAGACACAGGAATCCCAAAAGTTCACCAAAACTCTTATTATACTCACTTTACATTTTTTTCTTAAACTAGTTGGGAGAGGTACAGTCTTTGATATGATTGGGAACGGCATTCAACATTTTAAGACCCTTGATTTGAAGAGCAGCATTTCTGGTGTTGATTAAGTCGAACTCTTGGGAACCGAATGATATCTAGGGGCAGTGTAACAGCACATCATTCTTTTTTTTTTTTTTTTTTAGATATGGTATCTCATCCATAAAAAATATTTTGTGGAAAAAATGGGGTTGACCACCAGCCTGTGGTCAGTGGGGACCCTGTGGTGGACCATAAGCCGGTGGTGGACCATTCATTGGCTTATTAGGCAAATCAGATCTTGAATAGTTTCCCAAATAAGACATCAAATTTTATTATAACTCCAAATTTTTGTATTGGTTATTTTTTAATTAAGGCAAAAAAAAAGAAGAGAATCAATTAATTCTTTATGGATTTATATATTTTTCCAAATTTTATTGCAAAATAAAACTTATAAACCTTTCTATATAATATAAAATTTTTGATGTTTAAGTTTTGTTAATTTTATAAACATAATTTTATTTATCATAGATATTAAATATATAATATTATTAATTTTATGTATAATTTTTTATTTATATTTAAAATAAAAAAAAACAAAATATACATTTTGATTAAAATATTCATAGTTACTTTATAATTTGAGATAAAATTTAAGAAAACTGAAATAATATTTTCCCCTTTATAGTTAAATTCGATATTTTATATAAAAATAAAACAAACCAAAAAGTCACTCAAAGTCATTTTATATATTATTTATTTATTTTATAAACATTTATTTTAAATAAAATTAATAAAAAACTGAAAAAATATATATATATATTCTTTTTATTAAACAAATATTTCCATCACTACTTTCATAATCACTACTTCCATATTCTTTGTAGTCGTTACTTGCCTCTGTATCATAATTATAATCTATATTATCACTATTTTCATCAATAATCCATTTGAAGAACGAACAATACATGCCAACTTCAAAATCCCTAAATACAAAATAATAATAATGACTTACAAATGCTAATAACATTATGGGAGTAATAATTTTGCGAATACCAATTTGGATATAATAATATTCATCGAATAATTTAAACCAAGAAGTTGGTAAAATGTTTCCATAAACATCTAAAAATTGTACTTGAATACAACATTTTTCCTGATCATAAAGAATATTCATTGAACCTCGTTCTTTGAAACATCGAAATTTTAAATTTGATATAACAATATGATATTGATTATTTTCCTTATTTGTTATGTTTAAAAAGTATGGTTTATCTCCATATATAAAATGAACTGCATCTTCAATTTTTGATTGTGACATCTCCTTAGGTTTGAAGCTTTTCTTCAGAACAGATAAATATAATTCCATCGGTAATTTTCATTACAAAAACATTTCCCATATAAATTACATAAGGGATACTCATCATCACTTAATGCACAATAGAGATAGTAGGCAGCCGTTGCTACAAAATTATTACTTTTGCTTATACTCTGAAACAACTCACGTCCTGTATTATCAAAATATTGAACTGAAGGAGGATTGTTTGAAACAATTTTTTAGCGATCCAGTATGGTAAGACGAAGGTATACCATCTCCTATTATTTCTTTCTTACATCCATTACAAAATTTCACGTTTAAGATTCTCAAAACCATAACGGACTCTTCCGGTGTTGTTGTGTGTACTGACAAAGACCATATCGGATGTTTTAAATTGTCTCTCCCATATATTCTTTC
The DNA here is from genome assembly GCF_040958095.1 of Procambarus clarkii. NCBI lineage: Eukaryota > Metazoa > Arthropoda > Malacostraca > Decapoda > Cambaridae > Procambarus > Procambarus clarkii. Next base: position 314,295 of record NC_091160.1, read on the forward strand.
AAGAAAAGTGGTTACATTTCCTACTGTAAAAAAGGAAAATTTGAATTTTTGTTTAGTCATTTGTTCAAAATAATCCATTCGAAAATTTGTATTACAGAGACATTTAATGCCATAATTTTCAAAACAAGTTGTAACGTTATCATATAACATTATTTTTTCTGTGAGGATTTGTATTTTGAAGACATATATTCTTCCACTAGCTGAGTAATTTTATGAGTGTTGGATACAACTCGTAATATCCGTTTATGTAATGGCTCATCTTTTTTAATATCAGGGAAAAAGAAAATTGGAATATTAATAAATAAAATGTTAATTTTACCACTCCCACTCCCATTTTCTAAGAACTGTGCAACATTATTTATATTAGGAGAGTAATCACAGACTGAATGGGAATCCAATTTCATAATAAATTTCCTTTTCAATTTTATGAGTAAGTATTGTACAAATAATTGTAAGTCTTCTACACTATTATTTTCAAAGGTAACATCATCATCATTCTTATCAACATTATTAATATTATGATGATGATAGTTGGTTAGAACAATTGTTCCTAAAGGTAAAGCAGGAGGATAAAAGTGTAATTTTTTGAAATAAGATAATGGGATTTCTATACTACCATCAGAGTTACATGCAAACATTATTTAGTTTTGTTTTTAATATTGAGTGAATTCATAAATCGATTAAAAAAATTTTCGGTATTTTCGTAATCAATCAAATCAGTCTTGGATACAAATTTTGCCTTTAAAATTACCTTTGCACATCCACGTTCAATATCTTCAAAATTTGAACATGGATATGTTCCTTTATGTATTTCAATATTATTTTTATCAATCTTACACTTCATCCAAATAGATAATTCTTGTTTTTCCTCATCAAAATGGGGATCCGGACACGCTGTACACGGAAAATGTTTATTGTCATGTAAGTTAGTATACATAGGACCGCAGTTACATAGACCATTAGAATAACCTGGAGCTGTAATTACACCAGATGGTAAATGTACCAGACAAGGATCGCGGAAACAGGCTGAACGTGAGATATCTGGATTAGAAATATATCCAGGGGAACATCGACATATATATTTTTCTTGTTCTTTTAATGGTATAAAAAAGTCTTGGGGGGTCATTTGAGTAAGGTCCACTACTTCATCCTGCCCATTGGTAATTTTAACCAAAGTTCCTCCTGGTTCACATGCAGTTAATCTATTTGTAGTTGCGTTATAAAGACCTGGTAGGTAGGATTTACACTTCCATCGATCTTCTTCAAATGAATACTGTAGAAAACCCCATACTGGGTCACAGAATTTTTCTTCTGGTTGTTTCCAAAGACAGTATGTGCATCCTGGTTTGAGGATTCCACCTCCATAATAATATTTATATTGCTAGTAGAAGATGATATAGGTATTACGACCTTTTCTAAATAACGTCCACATTTACGGCCCCCAAGTTTTTGACAAATTTGACTGTCATGTGACTGAGAACTATCTACTTTTAAAATCATTCCCTTACATTTATTGATTTTAATGTCATTATTGTTATCATATTCATTATAATTTAGCCAACCTTGTAGATCAATAAATTCGTGTCTTTCTTCAAATGCAATTTCTTCAGCTTCAATTCCCTCTTTAATACTTTGACGTAAAAAACTATGAATGTAAAAACGATCAGTAATATAAAGAAAATTAAAAAATATAAAAAAAAGTACGAAAATTATAACAGGAATTTGAAGAAAATACTGGTATGTCGAAGAAATCATTTTTGGTTTTTATTTAAGAGAAAATTTAGGAGTTTCTCAGTTGAAACTCTTTTATTACAATTTGTGGAATAACAGTGAAAACGATGACGATGAATATAAAGTCTACCTGAAGGTGTACGAGATTTACCACGAACTTCATGAAAAGGACAAAAAATATTACATTGCCATTTTTGGTTCATTGCTAAGAGTTCATTATATGGCTCCTTACATAATAATTCAGCACATTTTTGTGTAATTATCTCTGAGTTTTTTTTTTAAAATTGTTTAATTTTTGGTTGATGCAGCGATCGTTTTAAAACCAACCTAGGACGACTAATTACATTTCCTCCTCCTCCTCCTAAATTATTATTATTATTATTATTATTATTATTATTATTATTATTATTATTATTATTATTAATAATTATTTCAAAAATATTATTTCTAGTGGATAAGTGTCCCTGTTTAATTTCATTGATACTAGTAAATTCTATTGAAGTCTCAATACATCGATATATGAATGAAACACTCGCCATATTGGTACATGATCCTTATCACTAAACAATAGAGAGAGAGAGAAAAGCTTACAAGATAATATAAAGGATATTGTAGAATCAGAGAACCTATATATGTCAGAAGTAAAATATTTATCGTGCAAATATGATCGGCGCACGACACTGAATTCTGTCAGGCCAACTACAACAGTATTTTCTTCAAATTCTTGTTACCAATTTTCATATTTTTTTTAATATTCTATAATTTTCTTTATATTGCTGCTCCTTTGTACATACATAAGTCTTTTAAGAGGGACTGGAAGCTGAATCCTCCAATTATTATTTATTATTGAAACTTGACATAATGGCTGACGAGCCTTATTACCAAAAGAGAGTAAGACAAAAGTTTACAGATATTATAAAGTATATTGAAGAATCAGAGAACTTAATTATAGCTGTACCATCAGAAGTAAAACAATTTGAAGAGCTGTTAAATTCTTGGGTATTATATTTACCTAATCTCCAAAATGTTGTGGTAAAGAGAGGAAATTGTAATAAGTGTTGGTACCAAAGTGAGAATAAAAAAACACTCACTATTTTTAGGTCACCTTTCGAAATAATTATTAAGCAAAATGATATAAAAGTTAGCTCTTCGTTTCTTATGAAAGATGTAATATTATTATTAGTAGAAGCTATTCAAAAAGAAAAGAGAAATATTCATGTATATTGGGATTAATTAATAACAAATATAATAAATTTATATACAGTTTTTATAAACATTAAATTTAATTTAAATTTCAAATAACATTAAGTATTATATCAAATTTGGGAATATAAAAACCATTAACTAATTTCAAATATATTTCATTGGAAAATATTTCACATTCATTATTATAGAATAAATTTAGAATATTGTTATATGTTACATTTGAATTTTTATGTTTATTTATAATATCCCAAACTTTTAAAATATGAAATTCCGTCTTATCAATATATAACGGATCTATTTGTAGATAAAAATCAATTTCTTCAGTATTTTCGAGGAATTCACTCATTTTTTTAATATTTATTAAAAAAGACATGATTATTCAGTACTATTCCAAGAAGTATAACTTCAACTAAATTAATGTGAAACATCAACTTAAACTAAAATTTCAAATGATGATATTAACATTTAGTGATTATTTAAAACACCAGCTAGCTCTAGTAGCCAATGTGATGAACCAATTGGCTTATAATGTCAGGTGTGAATAATTTCCTATAAAATTTTGTAAAAATACACTTATATATGTCGATTGAAAAATTTGCTTTAAGGTTGTTAGAGAGGTTCAAAACCTCTTTATCCTCATAAGATGGGATAATCTTAAATATTTTGGCTAAGTTAACATTAGGAATAATATATAAAATTCTTTTGAAAATTTCAAAAATATCATGTGATGATCCCAAATATATCCTTACATTAGCAAAAGTAATAGTACTTTGTTTGGCTTGAAACTCAAAGTGCATATCTTTCGTTTCAAAAGGGTCAAAGGTAAAAAAAAAATTACATTTATTTTGACATGGCTTACTCCTTAAAATCCTTTCTTCAGGAGTCCTGAGAACGGTTGGTAGAGTGATACACAGCCTATCAGGTGGTTCCAGTTCCTTAATTGCTTCGCCATATCTCTGGGCATCTTCTTTTCTTATTTTTTTGGTGTGTAGAAAGATAGGTCGACATAAATGACGACGACGAGGGCGGCGTTGAGGAACTTTTGTCATCTACAAACGAAATGAAACAAATAAATAACTAAGTTGTGTGTTTGTTAGTCATTATTTGTTTGGTAATTGAAGGGGCTGGGCCAGGTTAAGTCTTAGAGAATAAGGAGGAGAAGGAGAAGGAGGAGGAGGAGGAGGATGAGGAGGATGGGAAGAAGGAGGAAAAGGACGAGAAGGAGGGGGAGAAGGAGGAGGAGAAGGAGGAGGAGAAGGAGGAGGAGAAGGAGGAGGAGAAGGAGGAGGAGGAAGAGGAGGAGGAAGAGGAGGAGGAGGAGGAGAAGGAGAAGAAGGAGGAGAAGGAGGAGGAGAAGGAGGAGGAGGAGGTGGGGTTTTGGAACTTTTAAGTCATAGAAATTGTACTGGAAAATTTATCTAGATAACTAATTGGAGGAGGAGAAGGAGAATGAGAATGAGATGGTGGGTGTGTTGTGGCAAGGAAGGAAGATTGATCTAAAGAAATTAGAGGAGGCGAGTAAGTAGGAGTCCAATTAAAATCTTCATCCGTCATTTTTTTTTCCATATTTTCGGAAAAGGACACGCTTCTTTTCCTTGTATCCTGAATTTCAGAATCTGGATCTATAAAAAAAAAATAAAAAATAAATAAATAACCAGCTATGGCTAGGAAAATCTTTTGCTCTGATTTTTCATTTTATAGCCACCACATCTGTCCTGAGTTTCGGACAAGGAACTCGGCAGTTATACACTTGAATTGATCCTATGAAGTATGTATGATCATCACCATTCTGTATCGCAAAGACTACAAGCTAATAATATCTTATCTCTGTGAATGGCTTCCAGGGTCACGGCACCTTAAAAACAGAAAAGATTTGCAACTCACCTTTTACTTTACTGGAGAAATCTCTTGCTAAACCCTTAGAGAGGTGATTTATAGTAGGGACCCCATGGTCCATACTGTTGGGTGTAGCAGGGACACACTGATGTGTGTGGAACCTCGAGTCCTTTAATATTTATACCCTGACAGGATGGGACTTTCCCGGATGGAGGCAGGGGGGTGGGGGAATTCCGTTGAGACCACTAGAATTCACAACACCACCCTGACACATCGAAATAATACTCTTACCTTTTAAAAAAATGAATACAATTTCACGAAAGATATTTCTTCTTGTTTTGTTATCAGTACGAGTAATAGTTAGTCACAATCCCCATTTATATACTGAATGTGCAGTCAACGAAAATGGAAAAAGATTGACAATATTTGAAGATTCAATTAAATTTTGGTTTGTAAGAAATAACCTCAATTTTATAATATCTATTTATTACGATAGAAATTTAAATGAATTATTAGGATATAATAATACAGAACAACATAAATGGTTAAATGCAGAGTTAAAATTTGGGAATGTTTCACAACTATTTATATTAAATAAATTTCAATTACCAATGAAAAGACGACTGAATCAAAACACAACAAGTAAATTAATAGGAAGATTTGTAATATTTAGCCATATCAATATTCTTCTAGGTTGCCCTCAAGGCTGGCCATACAGAAAATTATCATCATCAATGAAATATGATTTACAAATTGCTGCCTCAGGTAACGAAGAGGAATATCTTATTCTGACGCCCTTAGCAGATACCTATGTTAAGTTTTTAATAGATGGTCAAAGAAAGACACTATGTTTGGATCACAGTCATTCACAAATAAAGGTTGTGAATAATGTTAATAAATTATCAGAAAAGTGTGATACCTTAAATAGAATGTCGTCTGTTGTTATCAAATTTGTGTACGATGAGAATAATATTAAAATATTGGATGAACAAGATAGCATTCTTGACAATATAACAACATATAATAATAAGACTCGTCCTATACTTAAAGTTCTTCGAGAAGATTTAAATGGGACACTCTATATAGCACAGTGTATTGGTAATTGTAAAAAAAGTATTGATTCGCATGCTATTACCTATATGCATCAATATTTGTTTGTTTTGTGTATAATAATAATTATAATTTCAGTAAGTTTATTAATTATTCAATTATATTATATTATATGTGTTAAAAGTAAAAAAAAAAAAAAAAAGGCAGGAAGAAATAGGAGAGTATATTTCATACGAACTTCCCGAACCACTTTAAACTAAAATTTATGTTAATAAACATCAACATCCCATCAAAAACTTAAACTATTTCTTTATCAATGTCTAATGTATCAAAAAATGCCCCAAACCCAAAACCCAAAACAGCCATTGGAATTTAAAACACAATTCTTGAGATAATCCAACATGATTTGATTGATGTGTATAGTTAATCTGGTATACTAATAACGGTGTTTCCTCTTTGAAAAGAAACGATCTAGTACTACTTACTATCGGATATATATAGCAAATATCTTCATTTTTACTAAAAGTTCGGCTTGAAATGAAAGAATTCAACAATGTTAAGTTAATAGGAAGTGCACACTGGTTGTTTTCTCCTTTACGTATTTCTACTCTACTTATTCCTTTAAAGAGTAGAATTTCTTTAGTATGTTGAATACCACGATTCAAATGACAAATTATTCTTCCCTCTAATGTTTCCAAAGGGTTATTTAATTTAATCTTAACCGTGGTCATTTTACATTCATATATTTTACATCCTATATAGTATTTATTATGATCTGGAAAAGTTTCGTATAATAAGCGTCCCTCTGTTTCTTCATTTATATCTACATTTATAGTTAATTTTGGATATAAGAAATAAGAGTATGTATAACATGCACCACATGTTATTGAAAATGAAATATTATAAACAGTTGGGATCATTACTTTTTCTTTAAATAATTTTGTTTTTGATTGTTGATGTCTTGTTTGCCATGTAGGATGGAATGGGTCATTTATAAATGTCATATATGGAGTTTTAATAGATAATGGAGCCCATGGAATTATAGAATGAGCAAAACAAACAGTAGTACTTTTTCTTACGGTCAATATTAATAATAATACTAATAATTGATTCCAATCCATTACCTTAATTTATAGGATTAATGACTTTGATTTTCTTGGTCACACACTTCTTTATATAGTGGATTTTTTTTATATTTATTCATTATAAAAGGATATATTTTTTATTAGGTAAGATTACAATTATGATTTCAATCCATACCCCTAAAATGAAACTTGCCAGCTACATAATTGGTCAAGCAAGAGGATCAGCTGCCATTTGTGGAGAATATGCCTCTGCTACATTAGGCGTGTTGAACAATTATAAAGATATTAAAATATATTGCCTCATTGGGAAGGACTGGCTTGTTGATAAACTTTCAAACTTCATTCCCATCGAATATTCAGGTTATACACTTGTAAAATATGAAAAAACAAAAAAAGGAGGGTTCATAGCAATCGCTGAATTAATACATCCGGAAGATGTACCAGTATTGATATACTTTATTGAGTCTCCGTCAATACGAGTATTGCTACCTAAAAACTACATTACATGGAAAGAACAAATTACATCAAAGTTCACAGTTGCAAATGGTACCCTCGACAATGGAGAACCTCCCAACTTTTCCGATATAGTTGGGAGATTTTATGAAGAAGTAATAAAAAATATGGATACTGATGCCGAAAGATGTGGAATTTTTCCTTCATTTAAAACAGATCAAAAAGTTTGTAAATTGTATCCAGTAGATCTAAGGTTGACATTTATTCATCCCCGTTTTGAAATTAAAAGGAAACGAAAAATCTGTGAGTGGTTTAATGAAGATGAGTATAATATTCCATTTCTTTCAATATTCGAGAGGTTAAAAATACCTGACCTTTGTAATGCTTCTTCAACGACATTACATGAAAGGGAAGGTACTGCAAAGAGGACTATAAAATGTAAATTACAAGGCAAGAAAATTCCCATTGGTCTCTGTGTACCTTCGCTAATATTATATAAATTTGGTTATAAAAGGGCTGAAATATTGAAAGAGCCTATAACCTTAGGCGTAATGGCTTTAGGAACCAGTAATCAGAATATGGACGAAAAAACTTATGTCATGGGAGCCTTAAAGAAAAGATGGAGTTGTACTCGCAGGAGGAGTGGGCAAATAAATAGGTATCCACAGTATGTAAAGTGTTATGAGCCAGTTGGTCTCGTATATGAGTCTCAGATATTTGATAGATTCAGTCATAACCTAATTGATGGTTATATAATATCAAATAATGATGACCAATACTTATTCAGCCCATATGTCTGTCTTGGGTTACTGACTCGAAATATCAAAATCCTTCCTGTCATATATACTCATTTGCTATTCCCTAGAGGAAACGTTTTTGTAATTCAGAAGTCTGATGTAATCTGGTGTGTTCTCGGAAATTGCAAAGTGGCTCCTCCAAATACTATAGTTAATTGTATGAATGACCTCTAATTTTTTATAGGCTTTAGGGGACGTCGCACTTGGCCTACAACTTTCATGTTTGTTTAAGTTAATTTGTTTATATTTGAGTTAAAACGAATTAACTTAAATAAACTAACACAACAAGAAAATCACTCTGCCTTATTAGGCAAATGGGGTCTTTTTTGCATAGTGGCTAAGAAGTACGTTCTATGCCAGAGAACAAACGTCTCAGCCTACTGTTCAAGAAAGACCCCATTTACCTAATAAGGCTGAGTTCATTAGATTATTTTTAGTCTCCTCACCTCTGTCAGAATCAATATAACAGTTTGTGAACTGGTAATAAATAATAAGCCAAAATACAAAATATAATTCTTTACTGATGAGTATTTAAACCAAACCAACCATATATATATTGAAAAACGAGCGAAACGACATTTTACTTTTTGGTGCTATGAGTTTTTACATAAATTTTCATTATGCCGGCATTTTTGGGTACATTTCTGATTATTTCTTTTGCAAATACATCTATGATTTAAACAAGATAAAAGTTTACAGTGGCATACTAATTGTTTCAAGTGCCTATTATCACTGAGAAAGTAATTTGATTGTCTACGAACAATCTCACGAAGCCCAAGTTGTTGATTCTTATTAATTTCGCTTGGCATTATTCTTTCGATTGTTTTATCAAAATCGTTTCTTGATAGATATTGATTAATTGTTCCAAATTTTGTAACTACACGATATAAATCTCTTTCGTTGTCTATTTCGATGATAATTCCACTGATTGTTCGCATTCCTGTTTTGTTTTCCCTATCTTCTTTAGGTATTATCACATTAACACTATCATATAGGCTAACAGGTGTTACATTTGCCGATGACAATTGTAACATTTTTGAGGCATTAGTTATCTGACGCTCATAAACTTTGCTTCTAATAGTTCCTAAATTTTCAATATGTAAATTATATGAATCGTTATTTACTTCAGAATTATTATTATCATTAGGTTTACCATCTTCTAAATTACATAATCTTCTATTTATTATTACTTTAGGTGACAGCACAATACCAGGTGATGATGGTGTTGGTGGTGATAATATAGGGGGTAATGAAGGTGGCGGTATTTGTGGCAGGGATAATATGGAAGTAGAGGCAGTTGTAGCACCAGCAGCAACAGTAACAACCTCCTCAACCTCATCAAAAATTATTTCTTCCATGTCTGGCAACGGTGAAGAAATCTGACGCAGCAGCGGACTTGATGATGACAGGGAATACTGCAATTATATAAAAAAAAAAAAAATTTTAGTATACAGAAATTAATTGAGGACTTTTGTTTTCCAAGGTTGAACTGAAAACAAAACCAATAAATATTAAGGAATTTTACCTTTGCTTCTATGCCTCTTTTTTCTTCATCCTCTTTGTCTTCTTCTTCTTCTTCCTCTTTGTCTTCTTCTTCTTCTTCTTCTTCTTCTTCATTGTCATCATAGTGACAGTTATTGAACAATTGGCTATATATTGAGGGCGAAAGACGAATCTTCATAATTATTGGCGGTTCTATACCAAAAACTGCCTTGTAAGGCGATATGCCAATTCCACGTGAATATGCTGTGTTTTTGGTGAATTGCACAAAGGGAAGTCCAGCTGACCAATCTCGCGTTTGATTCTCACACATCCAACTGCCAAGCATTTTGATTACATCCCCATTCGCACGTTCAATGCTCCCTTGGCTCTGTGGATGACGAGGTTTGCTATTAATGAGGAGCATGTTGGGCCACATTTCGTTTTTTAGCTCTTGAATCACCTCTGCCACAAATTCACGGCCGTTATCGCTCTGCAGAATTCGTGGGGCTCCCAAGAGAGCAAATATATCGAGTAAGTGGCGTGCCACTTCAATCGCCCGTTTACTGCGAAGAGCTCGTAAAACCGAAAACTTTGTTAAATGATCTTGATAATGTAAAATATACACACATCCTCCTTCTTTTTGCATATTTATTAAATCCATTTGTCCTCGCTCCGCAAAACTGGTCGATACAATGGGCCGTATTACCCCCTTTTTTCGTCGAGGAAGTCGTTTCAAATTACATATGTGGCAGAGTGAAATAAAGAGTTTCACCGATTGTTGAGTGACGTTAGCGATAGTTTTACTTGCTTCAAAATAAGTTCTTTTTTCTCCTCCGTGACAAACTGCTCTGTGTGCATCATAAATCGTATCATACAATTGCCCTTGATGTATGAAACGACGACACATCCGGCCAGGATCAGCTGTTGTTGCTCCTGTTGTTGTTGTTGTTGTTACAGCGGTAGTAGAATGACGATTGTCACTGGTCAGTTTACGCTTTGTCCCTCGCTTCATTCTTCGTTCAGTTTCGTCGATGGTTACTAAGACATCATCCCCAAATAGATTTTTGACATCATATCGAGACAATAGATCATATTCATGAGAGGTCTTTGTAGTCAGTTTCAATTTAGCATTTTTGACTTCCTCGATGTATTGGGCTAATTTATCTCGAGTGAAAATTTTCCGGCTTCCATGCCCACCTTTTTCCAACATTTGGTTAATTTTTAATTCAAATTCCTTTTTTTGTATCACCTCTTCTTCTCTCTCACACCCTTCATTAACTTTTTGTCCCAAAGGTAAAGACGTGGATGATGAAGGTAATGGTTCTTCATCAACACTAGTATCGTTATTATCACTTCTTTCTTGTTGTTTCTGTCCACATGTTAATGGAGAGGAAATTGTAGGTGTGTCCTCCATGCTGGAGCAAAATCGACTGACTCTGATATTAACCCTCACACGCTGAATATTTTATATTGACCAATCACTGGCAGGCTTTCTTGGTTAAGCTGGCAGTTTATAGTTTGTGCTTATTTGACTAAATTATTCCTGTAAGACAACACAAACATTGTTGTTACATTCTAGGTCAATTATTTCAAGTTTCCGTTAAAATGTCAGTGTCATCAATATCTAGCAAAATTATTATAATACTTTGCCTAATGGGCAGAGTGCACTTATTGTATGTGAAAAAAAAAAAAAAAAAAAAGGAACTAGACTAAAATTTAATTTATTGACTATCATCAATTCAATGTGTGTGTTGCGGGTTACAAACAAAAAATCAGTGTAGCATCATACCCTCCCTGAGAGAGTGAAATATCATCAGTTCAATGTGTGTTGCTAGTTACGAACAAAAAAAAAATCAGTGTAGCATCATACCCTCCCTGAAAGGGTGGAGGGAGGTGTTAAACAATGATAGGGTTAATTACCAATGTTTGAATGTGGTTTGGGGAAGTTGGTTGACGGTTAGCCAATTTCCTTAACTCTCAAAACTTAGCTGATGTTCTTCTTTATGTTAACGACCACTTGTATATCTTCCTTAAGTATGTTAACTATAGCCTGAAGTGCATCCTGCTGCCATTTTAGGTATTGTAATATATCCTGCACTTTGTCAACAACCAGTCCATACCGTTGGGCTCGCGGAAAACTACCAGGCTTTATAGACTGAGCCATTAGTTCATTCAAACATCCCTTGAGGTCCTGCAGCTGCATATACAAGTTTTCTAATCGCAGTCGAATCTGATCCTCTATTTCTTCTAGTGGTAGATTTTTTTTCCTTTCAACCTCTTGTGCTGACACCAAGTTTAGAACTCGGCGCATTATATTTGTCTGTTTCAACTTAAAATTCTGAATGGTAACTTTAATTGTCGTCTACATACAACTTAATTTTCTTATATCACTCCTAGAAGGTATATTATAATATAGAGCAGTTTGCATAATACCATACTTGAAATCATTTTTTATGATAATTATTATTAGGGAAAACATTATAAAATCTTTAAATTCTTTTACCATTAGGAAAAACTTGCTGAATGTAAAATCTGAAGTTCGTTTTGTTTGGTACTTCAGCAGCAAAAATTTCATTAACAACAACTTCATTACCTCCGAATAATAGACTCAATGCTGAAATAACTTCCTGTTTGTAGGCCCTGGAAGAATAAAAAAAAAATAAAAAAAAACATTTTTTAATGTTCCCGGATCCTAGTCATATTTAACACTGAAAAATTATTAGAATATTATACAAGTATATGAATATTAATTACTTACTCCACTTCTGAAAGGCCCCTTCCAATTATAATTTGCACAATACCATCTTCATTACGATAATTGGGAATTTTTGTATAGCAAACTACTTTGAAATGACAATATGGATTTTCAGATGTGAACTCTACAGGTGACATATTGGACGAATAATAACCTGGAATAAAATTCATAAAATTATACTATTTTAATTATATACATTTTACAATATTATAAACAACTAGTCAAATCTACTAAGTTTTCCATAATGGTTTACTCACTACCACATTGAAAAAAAATAAAATCCACATATTTACCTTTACCAAACCCCCAAAAAGCTTGAAGTTGATTCCACTTTCGCAAGACCTCATCATTTTCATTATTGAAGTAGGAAGGAGCACAGATTGCAATATGTAATGCCATTGATGATGAGCCCGGTTGTTGGTGAAGCATCTGAAACTGATGATTGCCCCTATTTGATTCGACCAGTGAAATTAAAACAATGTTCATCGAATCCTCACACATTATGGTGAAACCATTTAACACACCATCTCACCAAATGACCTACAACAGATCACAATTGCCTTATGTTTGTAAATATATATTAATTTAACTAGTCAGTGGTATGAAGAAAACATTCAATAAAACATATCACTAACTAGTACAAATCAATAAATATCCAGCGACAGGCCTCCGTTGCAGAAATAGGAAAGCGTCTTTTCTTCACAGAAGTTCGTTTGTCAAATATTATGGAAAAAAAAAAAAAAAAAAAAAACACTTCAATCAATATCATAATGCGCTTCTGTTAATAGGTCGAATTAAAAATTTTAACAATAATATATATCCAGCAGACAACATTGAGTTAACAACCACACTTCTTTTTGGCAAGACGAAACTTTATAGTTGATCTGGTGGTTTTCAGTCTATGACAAGCAGGCAACCCACAATCATCATTAACACATGAAGACACATGTGTATGCAAGAGGGTTGAATATAAGATTAACACCGAACAATGTGGATGTCTAGAAACTACTACATGATGACGAACCCGGCGAAACATTAGACAAATCGGGGTACAAGTTTTTTTTTGACATGATGCACTGTGGGCAAATTCATACAGCAACACATTGGTTCCATCGTGGTTAGCAAACCATTCTAATATTTGTAATAAACTTTGAGTATTAATTTCACAATAACGTTGTTTTTTTTATATAGTCTCAGGCGTTATATTAACCAACTTTCTCAAAGCCACATTTTCATCATTGGAATGGATATGGTTTTCTATTTTAACAATAATAGACTTGCTAGTTGAAGTAGTATCTTTTTTCTCTTTTATCTTCTTCTCTTCGGCTCCCTCACTGATATCGCTAATATCATCCTAGAAAGATTAGATTTCATCACAAATGCACCTGAGACATTATTTATTTATTTATTATAATATAGTGTCCAAAGCTTCATCATGCTTATCATAAAATAACTTTTAGGTACTTACACCACAAGATTCCTTGGATAGCTCCATTACACAGTAGCCCGTATTACTACTGAACAGGATTCTGGCATACTGGTTGACTGGACTGGATACGGAGGCTCTTATATATTGTATCACCGGCATATTGCATGGAACTTAATGTAATGATTAATTTCTCTCTTTGAATTATATTCATTGGTGAATATAAAATAGAAAAGTTGATTCAGTGGCGATAACCAAATTTGGTGTTTACATCGGACGATAGTAGTACTGCTTGGTAATCATGTGATATGTTGATATTTTATAAAGAAGATTATGGTTTTGTTATTATGTCCATAATTACATACCTCATATTTTGTAGTCTTGTAATTAGTGGAAAGAGAGAATGTAAGGTATTTAATTCATTATTCATCAAGTCAAAATATAAATATGATAAGTAAAATAGTAAAAGATAATAGATATATATTTTTATTTTTATATTAAATTATTTATATTCTATATAAAAAAAAACATGTTCTATTCCATAAATCAACTAATTAACTAAAAGTCTGAATCTAATGTAAAAACACTGTATTGATCTGAATTCATTACACCATATTTTTGATATTCACTTACTTTTTTTTCAAAAAAATTAGTTTTCCCTTCTAATGAGATATTTTCCATAAAGTCAAATGGATTTTCTACATTATAAATTTTCTTAAAACCGAGTTCAAAGAGAAGTCGGTCAGCCACAAATTCTATATACTTCCCCATTAGATCACAGTTCATACCAATAAGTTTGATTGGCAAGGCATCTGTTAAAAATTCTTGTTCAATCTTCACAGCATTATCAATGATAGAATATACATATTTCTGATCAGGCTTATTAATCAAGTACTTAAATATCAAGCAAGCAAAATCTGTGTGTAACCCTTCATCTCTAGAAATCAATTCATTACTGAAGGTTAGACCTGGCATTAAACCCCTTTTTTTTAACCAAAATATTGCAGCAAATGAACCACTAAAGAAAATACCCTCTACTGCAGCAAAGGCAACAATGCGTTCGGCATATGTTGCCGTTCTATTGGTAATCCACCTTAGAGCCCAATCAGCTTTTTTCTTAACAGCTGGCAGCGTTTCAATAGCATTAAATAATCTGTTCTGCTCCTGTAAATCTTTTATGTATGTATTAATAAGTAAACTGTACATTTCATTGTGAATATTTTCCATGGCAATCTGAAAACCATAAAAACACCTCACTTCTGGTATTTGTACCTCTTGGCAGAAACGTTCAACAAGATTTTCATTGACGATACCATCTGATGCGGCAAAAAATGCTAGAACATGTGAAATGAAGTGACGTTCCTCGTCATTAAGTTTCTGTTCCCAATCTACAATATCCTTTGACAAGTCTACTTCTTCAACTGTCCAAAATGATGCTAGCGCCTTCTTATACATTTTAAAGATATCATGATTTTTAATTGGGAACAATGTAAAACGTCCTGGATTTTTAATCAAAAAGGGTTCAATCATCTGAAAAAAATATATAAATAAATAAATAAAATATTTATTTTAACATTATGTTCACTATCATAGCATAATAAACGAATGAAATTATTGAATTTTGAGTAAAAAAGAGATTAATTTACTACGTACATGTTCTTCCATCCTATATTTTATGTAAACTAAAATAGGTATATATACATACATACATATACATACACACACATATATATTCTTTTCTTTGACACGCTTCCCAATGAGCAGTATCCATTATAACACCAGGCAGTAATACTTCCTATGTTTTGAAGGCATGCCAATTGAACCTGATTGTGACTCACTGCTGCGTTTGTTGCTATTTACTTCAGTAACAGTATATTCACTATCTGGGAGAACTTCAGAAGGGTATATAGGGGGTATTTCATTGTTCCAAGTATCAAGTAGATTTGCTCTCAATTTTTCTGAATTGATACTCCCTATATCTTCTGTTAAAATATTTAAATATTTTAAATGAGGTTTAATACTAATGTCTGCAAATTCATATGAAAGGTACTTATTTACCAATACATAATTTCGTTCCCAGTCATTCATACTTAAAATAATCTTAACATCTTCAAAATGTTTTAAATTAAAGTTTTCCACTTTATTTATTGAGGGCCAAGTAATTGAAGCACATTTTATAATAATTATTTCACTGTTTTGAAGATCAATTAATACGTCGGCAAATGTTTTTCTTACATTTATCGATGAAACATTATCTAATATAAGTAAAAATGAATTTTCCACTAAATGATACAAGTTGATTGTTGGATTAAAGTTTTGTAAAAATTCCACTTTTATTTTTAAATTATTTCTCCATATGACAATTTTATCCCACACTTGAATGATATTTTTGGGGGCTGTTAGTATTATAACAGAATATTTTCTGGGGTAGATTTCATATTGCTTTTTCATGGTTTACAAAAAAAAAAAAAGCAACTGCGCCACCCTTGCTGACAGTTGGGATCTTGAAGAACAAATAGAACCAATATCACCATCACTTTATAATTACCTGAAAATGATAAAAAAAATAGTTCTTTGTATATTATAAGCTCAGAAATATATAAAGATGTGTTGATACAAAAGTAGAATGAATAATTTGTTCCACAAGAACAAATCTACATACCTTATTTTTTATATAATTATCTTTTTAGTAATAATATTTAAACAGGTTACTATATCATGCTTTATAGTATTATAAATCCTACATTTTAACCGTGATCCTAAATTTAACCACAGCAAATGGATCACTCATTATATTAATATTTTTTGCCCACATTTTACATATTATAATATTTTCACCTGGGCTAAGTTTCAATTGAATAGGAAGAAGTGGGGCATAATATCCATCTACATGTTCCTTGGTTGGAAAATAATAAACAGGAAAACCTTGCGGAGTATATTTGTTTGGACTATTAACCCAAATATGTGAACAAGATACCCATACACATTTTGGTAACTTATTACCATTAGCAATTGAGCTTTTCTTCATATTTTCACGCAGGCTTGTAATCTCATGATCTGCAGAGTGTGGAAGATCTTCAATATTCTCATATACAATAGGTACAAAATTTGGAAGATTACGAATAGATAATAAAATTATCGGTGTTAAGGTATTAAAATACCAATTCTCTTTTCTAAATTGATCAAATATGGATGTATCAAATTTACAAAATACATTATTATTTTCATCATTAGGAATCGTTGTATCATCATTACAATTAACTGTATTTACATGAGAAATCATATCGTAACCACGATTTTGGTCCATATAATACTTACTTTCAAAGACAACATACAGACCAGCAGGTTTAGTATTAGTTTTTGTAATGAAATTCATTGACAGTTGAGGATGCTGAGTTGAAATTGTTGACCTATTTCTTGAATAATATAAATATATAATTGAAAAGATCACAATTAAAACTATTATAAATATTATAATATATAAGGAATTTGATAGTGACATTATTATTTTATTTTATATAAAAAAATGTCTCTCACATCTAAACTAATAATGTATACTAATGATTATATTATATATATAACGAAACAACATTCTTGTTGACTTAGTTGTGTTATTTTGGATACGATGGTCATCTAGTCAATATGTGGGGTTACCTGCAGGGGTCACGACTATCCTCAGTTCTAATCTACACATGAATAATCTTCCATTTAGACCACCACACAGCTGAGTGGATACGAACATTGGATAGTGTCTTTCACCCTGATACCCCTGTTTCATAGCAGTGCTGTCAGGGGCTGTTTCCTGGGGGTAGAAATAGGCCTGGTCTAAAACTGGTCTGTGGGGACCTAGTAGCAAGAATGCACTTCTCAGCCTACTATGCAAGGCCCGATTTGCCTAATAAGCCAAGTTTTCCTGAATTAATATATTTTCTCTAATTTTTTTCTTATGAAATGATAAAGCTACCCATTTCATTATGTATGAGGTACAAGTTTTTTTTATTGGAGTTAAAATTAACGTAAATATATGACCGAACCTAACCAACCCTACCTAACCTAACCTAACCTATCTTTATAGGTTAGATTAGGTTTGGTAGCCGTAAAAAGTTAGGTTAGGTTAGGTTAGGTAGTCGAAAAATAATTAAATCATGAAAATTTGGCTTATTAGGCAAATCGGGCCTTGCATAGTAGGCTGATAAGTGCGTTCTGGCTACTAGGTACGACATATATTATATATATATATATATATATATATATATATATATATATATTAAATTATTGTTGACTCGAGCTCCTTTTTTATCTGTGATATAAATGCTAAAATTATATTGATCTCATTTTCAATTACATCAGTTAGAATATTATCTCTGTGTGATGTTAATGTTTCACTAAAGGCTTCCTCAAGAACTGTTGGAGTATAATTCAACAAATGAAGGCAACCATAATTATGAACATGTTGAGCCACATTACATTTGATTTCATCTGTATGGAATGAACTGTAAATAATCTGTGCATGACATAAACCATATGGATTCTGGCAATTCAGTTGTTGATTAACATTATTAGATAATGGTGATGGTGGAGATGATGTTAGTTCAAGTTGAGATGGTGGTTGGGAAGAAGAAGGTAGTCTAGGATTATGAATAGGTTTTCGTGATGTAACTTTATATGGATTTTGGGAGTGAGTGGGTTTTAAGGTAATATTCCCTTGTAAGGTCAAATAATTGCGTACCAATGTATGTTGTTTATGTATAACTCCTCCACCATTAGCAATCCATATAATAGTTACAAATAGAGAGTGTAACATATCGAGAAGTAGACGACAATTACTTTGAGCTAAATAATTATGATATATTTTGAAGTCTTTGCTACCTATTATTAAATTTTCTTTGCATTTAACTTTGATTCTATTTAGAGTATTACTTTCAATATTTTCAATATTTTCAGTACGTTGTATTAAAGATTGGGGATGAGAAAACACAATATCTTTAATTTTTTTGGTTTCTGCATGAGGTGAAAATAAATAATGAAGGAGACTAAATGACATAATATAAAATTTCCCTGTTTCAGAAACCAGCAAACGATATGGATGTATTAGATAGGGAAAATATTTAATTATATTAAATACTTGGTGAATTTTATTGATCAAATCGCTCAATTGGGTTAAATATATTAAACGCTTAGAAATAGAAAATAAATCACACAAGCCCAAAATGGGACGAATTCCCAATAAATCATTATTATGATCTTTACTATCAATTGCACAATCATTAGTTCCTAGCTTCCACATATTATCAAACATTTCTACCGATCGACCATCTATAAGTCTAAATCTGTGAGAGGGATTTGCAACAAGGGAATTTAGATCATGTTCATTTAAGAGATAAAGTGGCGTAATATTATTCTTGAAACCACCTAAGAGTAAATCAGCTGTAATTTGGCCATTGGTTTCGTGAGAAAAAATATGATGAGGGCTAATGTATATTATCTGAATTTCTTTAGGTATAATTTTCTTTGAAAGATAAAGTGAATCTAATGACTGGCCCAGTAAACCTAGTGGCTTCATTTCACATAATACAGGATGTATATGGAGTATATTATCTTTTCCATAATATTGGAATGAAGAAAAATTTGAAAGTTTTAAACATAAATTTTGATTCATAATTAGAGTTAGGCCTAGTAAAAACTTGTCATTGATCTTATTATTATCAATTAGAAGATTTTTATTCATTTTTTTTTTATAACCTATACCAATTTCTTTCTATGATTAAATAGTTGTTTTCTTTGTTTATTTGTGTATTTGAGATTTACCATAATTTTTCTGAAATAAATTCTAAATAGCCCACTGGTGTGAAGCTGGTACAACACACTAGTGTGTCTGGTTACTGGTACAACACACTAGTGTCTCTGGTGACTGGATCACTTATCAGTGATCTGTCTGGCTCCCCTGGTATAAATATACAAAAACAGAGCTGTGGTAAACACCTACAGTAACAGACCATGGTAAATTTATAGAAGAAAATTGAAAATATATTTTCAAAAATTATGGTAAATAAATAAATATATAGTTGTATTAGAATTTTTTCATTATATATGAAGTTATTCTTATTATAACAAAACAGGGTTCACATGAAAACCACATAGATATAGCAGACTGGATGATTCTATTTATTAAAAAATATTTTACAGATTGTCTGTCATATAAACCATAAAGGTATTTTTATGGTTAGGTATTTAGTAGTGTCAATATCGCAGCCTTACCTAAATATCTATATGACCAAACCTAAAATCAACCCTACCTAAATATGAACTGATTTAAAAAAAAATATATATATATATATATAGTTCAATTTAAAATGAACATATCATAGAATTTTTTAGCCTTTGAATATTCAAGAAAGGTACACCTAACACTTGTAAATGTAATTTTTCCTGTATTTATGAAACCATTGACCAGTCCTTGTTCAGTAGTCACTGTCCCGATAATCACTTCCGAACATGAGTATTGAATATCAATCTGACTTCCTGTTCGTTGGTTATCATTGACTATAACAGGATGTCCAAACATGTAATCACCACATTCATTATGGGTTAAAACATTAAATTTCCTAAGGGTATCATGTGAATATGCTGGATCTCTTAACAATGATAAACATAAATTTATATAAGTGTCTCGCTTTAGTGGAATAGTTGATCTCATATTCCAGCAATCTTCCAACTTGGAGATGATATAAATTTTCCTTTTACCATGAATACCATGGACACTGATAAGCATGTCCACCACTTTCTTCACTCGCTCATTAATTAAAAGTTCAAAAAATTTATCATCAAAAGTGGGATTTTTCTTGATAATTTTAGGGGTTTTGTTGATTTTGGTGATTTTGGAGGACGATACCATGATGATTATTGCTAGAATATCCTCCTGAAAAAAACATGAAAATAACATGTTTAGAAAATAGATCTAAATGGGACCAAACCATACTATTCATGTCATATATACACCAATTCCATTCCATTTTAGTTTGACTGAAATAACTACTTGCCTTTTAGTGCCACTAGTTATCCTTGTGATGAGTCTAGGAACCTTAATGGTTATATCTTGGTACAGAACCCATATTTTATATCTTTGGAAAAAAAAAATATATATATAATATTATTCAAAAGTACATAATGTTATTACACAATCTTTATCTTGCGATTATATCAATTAAAATAGTATATTTATAAATCAAAAAGAATATCCTGACAGAATACGTCTACATCCCGGAGAAGTAAAGTCTATAGATTTCACTTATTCTGTTATTTATTCGTTGTTAATCAAAAAACCCATTTCAAATTTTAATTTCAAACACTTGACATGAAGGTAGACTTGGAGGTTTATGTGTACTAGCATGTTTTAAATTTATCTTTATATACATTATCTTCCATACATGATTATTTGGACTGCATACCATACCCGTTTCTTGTTCAAAAATTCCCACACATGAGTTTCGGATATGTATGGTGCCACAACAACTGATTTTGACCATACCAAAATTGGATTGATAAGCTTGTATTCCATTTTCTAAATTAGGACTGAACTGAATCTTATACTCTTGAAATGTTTGTTTTAAAAGTTGGAAAGTATTTCCTCCTCCAAAAGCATGTCTCTCACTATTTGACTGGCCAATTAAGTAAATATCAGTGTAACTGTTGTCATAAAAAATATCACCTCGAAAAGTATCTCCGGGTAGGTGGAAACACTCTGGCTGCAAACGATTAATCATTCTAAAATACCATTTACAAAACTTTTGTATAAACTCGTCACTTCTTATAACTTCCATTTTATGTTCTACCGGGGAAAGAACACCACATACAAATTTGTTTTTTTCATTATTAGTTCGAATAGAAGTTTTAGGAACATCATCACATAAGACAGGTTGTTTTTTTTCATTATTTGTTTGAGTAAAAGTTTTAATTTCACTCTCTTCTGTCTGATGCTGTAATAGTGTACTTATATATGAATCACATTGACATTGTACTGTTCCTAAATTTGTACGTTCTGCAGTACCCATAAAACTACATTGTTTAGGATTTTTAATTATATTCTTGGTTTCACCAGTTGTATATTGAATAAAACTTGGATTGGAACATAAAATGATGTTCGTATTTCCGGGTATTGAGAGTTGGATAGCACTTGTAATTTCGGTTTGGGGGTTTGAATGTGCTCTTCCTTGTTCAGTTGAATATCCGATACCTATTTTACCATGCTGCTTTGTCCAAAACTCTTTTACAGCTATTACCAATTCCATTTTCTTAGCAAAAGGCATTGATGGTACTTGATTTTTATAGAGGTAGTTAAAAAGATTTTGGGCAGTAAGACGTCGATAAGAAAACAAGCGTTTCAAGTCTGAAGTGTAGTATAAAATTATAGGGCTTCTTGAGAACTTTTAGGTGAAAGGCGATGATTACCTGTTGATGTCTGAGCCAGACATCTAATATCTTCAGGGCTCAGTGTTTTTAACAAATCACGTACATTGGCTTCATAAGGGGAATTTATGAGGTTCATAACATATAGGAAGGAATACAACACTAAGAATGGAGATAAATAATATAAAAGTTTATTTATTTACTTACTTCTTTATTTATTATATAAATATATAGAAAGTACATTAATGTACATAATAAAACTGAATGTAGCCTCCAAAAAATATCATTGAGTCAATGTCGCTATGTAGAGCGACACACACAGGACACTGTCTCTGACCACACCCTTAGTCGAGTCCACTTCCTTCACACCTATCGCACTGTAATAATCCATTCCGTGTCCAATCATAGTAAGAGTCACTCACCACAGATAATTGTACTTTTGACCAGAAGAGGGCGCCTTCTTTTCCCATACTTGTGGGTGACGGCTCATAGATAGCAGCGCTGCCATCGCTTCTCCATTCTCTGTGGAGGCGTCGGGTCCATAACACAATTACAATGAGAGCCATATTTATAAATCGTGAAATAGAAATACTCACTCATTGTTAACAAAATTTATTTAGGGTTGGGGTTTGAATAGGGTAGTATCATCATATCTTTGTCTCAAATTTCCCAAATAATAGGTAATTGGGATTAACATAGTAGTATATCAAAAGGCCCTTCTTACAATAATGTCAGTCCAAAAATTAAAACTCTTTATTGAGGATTAAGTTATTATATCTTAGCCAATAGCCAAGGCTACCTACCACCAAAGTACAGCTCACCACCCATATATTTTCCTTCAATGTTGGAATGATTGGAATTACCAATTTAAAATTTCAAGTCATATATACGATATATATGGGAATTTAGGGGATATTACAAAAAAAAACATACCAATTTAAAAACACCATGTAAAATAATTATAACATTTAAAATTGTGAAAACAATTGTTAATATAATGAAAAATTTCTTAACAAATAATGATATCGTTTTCTTCGTGTGTGTAATACCTATATAAATGGTTCCATTTGTAACATATTTACTGTTATTTATATTTAAACTATTATCAAGGATTGTAATGTTATATTTTTCATATAACCAACACATTATGACATTCAAATTATCTTGTAAATTATTACACACCTGAGTTTCGTTATTGATACCTCCTACTATTATAGACAAGTGATTCCAACATAGTAGTATATTTTTATAATCCCACAATACAGAAAATTTCATATATTTAACAGGAGTCCTAATCATATATGCATCTTTAATAAAAGATAAATTTTGTACATTTTCATTATAACTTTGTACATTTTCATTATTATAATAACGGCATTCTATTAAAATTGACGCTAAGTTAGTTATGTTTATTTGGTTTGGAAGTATAATAGATGAATTTCGTCCTATTAGTATATATACCTGTATAGTGTCTTTAAAGTTTAACTGGAACTCGAACCATTCTTGTTGTGATAGTAAATCATATATATTGAAAAGTTCTTCATGTTTATATTTAATTTGCTCATCACCTCTATCAAACCAGTATTTAATTGAATCTTTCAATACTATAACTTCATTGCAATCATACTCTTGATTCATTGGAATTACTGGAATAATTATTAATAATAATAATAATAATAATATTAATAATAATAAAAAAAGGGTTGGAATCATTTTCAAGCCACAAAATAAACTAAAAATAATATAACATTAAAGCTTGTTTTTATATTTTAATCTTTCAACATTTAGTAAAAAATATATGGTTATGGATGTCATTATTAACAATCAAGGAAATCAGCAACCAAAAGCAGATCTAGAGCAATATTATTTTCAATTGGAAATTCAGGATCAGTAGTAATCTCATTTTTCTTGAATTGAGTATTGTAGGTGAAATATGTACACGCTTTTTGAAGAAGATATGATCTGAAGAAATAAAATAAAAAAATAAAAGTATTATAATTATTTATTTATTATATACAGTTTATATGTTTCTCTAAATAACAGTTAATCTCTAAATATAACAGTTTATATAATAACACTTTGTTCTAACAGCTTTATACTTACGGAATTGTTTTAAAATGGATTTCATTTTTTTCCTGTTCAATACACGTTGTTGAACTTGACATCATAGCTTGAATTAAATTTGAGGTGAAGGCATCTTTCCTTTTAATGATGAATTCATGGTCATCACAAGATATTAACTTGATGTATGTGGAATTAGGACCTTCACATCCACCATAGAAAATCTGGTAATATTGCGTTAGTGTTTTTTATCTTCAAAAAACATTCAATCCTATTTTACATCATCTCATCATGATAAAACTTAATATGTATATTGTGGAGGTTTCTCTACATTTAAGTTATCATTTTTCATAGCTAACCAAATTTCTTCGGAATGGGGTTTACTTGGATGAAAAAATTCATTGACAAGAAATTTAAGAAATATTTGAGCATCCTCAGTAACCCACATATTACAACAATTGTTTGCATAAACATAATATATGTGAACATATACCCAACAATTATTATACTTAATTCTTGCTGTTATGGTGAAATACCAACCATAATAAATGAAATAATTATATATCCGGTCCATATGGTCATATTTAATAAAATCTTGAAATCCGGATTCGGATAATTCTTCTTTAGTGAATGTACATTTTTCTAAGCATTCAACTTTACATTTAGTTTCAAGAAATATCCTATCTAGCTCACTTTGCAATTCTTTAAATTTTTTAAAATTAGAATCATATTTAAATGGAGCGTCAAATTTATTTATAAAAAACTTGATTTTTTCATATTCCTCTTCATTTACCTTTTTATCTTCATCTTCTTCTTCAATTACCTTTATATCTTCATCTTCTTCTTCAATTACCTTTATATCTTTATCTTCCTCTTCAGTTACCTTTTTATCTTCATCTTCTCCCCTTTCTTCATCTCCCTTTTCATCTTCAACTCCTCCTTCATTTACTTTCCTCTCTTCATCATTTCCCAATTTCTCAATGCCAACTTCTTCCCCATTACCAATATCCATTTGGTTCATTTTTCCCAACCTGAAAAATATATATATTATAATTGAAATAGTCTGGTGTATTGAAATAGACTAAGATGATCATCAATCTATTCAAGGAGAAACAGAAACAATCTCAATCAAAAATTGAAAGTTATCTACTACTTAAAAAAAGAAAGAAAAAAAAAAAGAAAAAACAAACTGAAATACTTACGCCTTATTTACGCCTTAGTAAATGTTAATATACTACACAACAATGGTTGTAAGTATAACTTTTAGAAGTTCACTGTAGTAATATCCAAAGAAACGCAGGATGAGAATTGAGATACTGCTCGGATCCCACCTCCTTTTATACAACACACACACACACACACACACACACACACACACACACACACACCCACACCAACACAAAGACACACACC
Organism: Procambarus clarkii; assembly: GCF_040958095.1. Classification (NCBI taxonomy): domain Eukaryota; kingdom Metazoa; phylum Arthropoda; class Malacostraca; order Decapoda; family Cambaridae; genus Procambarus; species Procambarus clarkii. The sequence goes on from NC_091160.1 coordinate 339,996, forward strand.
CACACCAACACAAAGACACACACACACACACACACACAACGACACACACACACTTACACACACACACACACACACTTACACACACAAAGACACACACACACACACAAAGACACACACACACACACACACACACACACACACACACACACACACACACCCACACCAACACAAAGACACACACCCACACCAACACAAAGACACACACACACACACACACACACACACACACACACACTTACACACACACACACACACTTACACACACAAAGACACACACACACACACACAAAGACACACACACACACACACTTACACACACAAAGAGACACACACACACACAAAGACACAAAGACACAAAGACACACACACAAAGACACACACACACACACACACACAAAGACACAAAGACACACACACACACACACACACACACACAAAGACACACACACACACACACAAAGACACACACACACACACACTTACACACACAAAGAGACACACACACACACAAAGACACAAAGACACAAAGATACACACACAAAGACACACACACACACACACACACACAAAGACACACACAAAGACACACACAAAGACACACACAAAGACACACACAAAGACACACACAAAGACACACACAAAGACACACACAAAGACACACACAAAGACACACACAAAGACACACACAAAGACACACACAAAGACACACACACACACACAACGACACACACACAAAGACACACACACACACACACACAAAGACACACACACTTAAACACACATAAAGACACACACACACACACACACACACAACGACACACACACACAAAGACACACACACACACAAAGACACAAAAACACACACACTTAAACACACATAAAGACACACACAACGACACAAAAACACACACTTAAACACACATAAAGACACACACAAAGACACACACAAAGACACAAAGACACACACACACACACACAAAGACACAAAGACACACAAAGACACACACACACACACACACACACACAGCTCCTCCGCTCAGTCACTCTTTGACATCCGGCACCCACAAGCATATATACACACTTGGTTATTTAAATCTAGATAAGGCAACACTGTTTTAAATCATATAGACATCTAATGTATAAAAAAAATACATTTGAAATTAACTAGAAAGTTGGAAGTTTATGAAGAATGGTATATAAACCAGCAAAAGATTAAACATGAATACACCAAACAGGAATAATTTTTTGTGACATATTAACACGGAATCATGTGACGAAGGGAATTACTTTCGTATTTTTAGTGATATTGATGACTAATGATAATATTGTTTAAGAACCCGAAATCCCCATCTCTTAACTGACATCATTCAAACCGGGAAAAAAGGATGAAATTGTAACGTTTATCAATCAAGATGAAGGTATATTACCAAAAGCAGCAGCAACACCACCACCACCACCACCCCTACTTAAAAACATTGGTTTACCATCTTAGTATAATGTCTCTTTCTATAATAAAAATCCAGCCCCTCTTTTTTTTTATATATATATAAAATGTATAAAAAAAAATCCCAAAATCAATCCTTAAAATGGATTCTGACCTATCACACCTACCATCACCATCACTACCACAATCACCACCGACACCGACTCCGCCACAATCACCACTGCAACCGACACCGCAACAATCACCACTGCAACCGACACCGCAACAATCACCACTGCAACCGACACCGCAACAATCACCACTGCAACCGACACCGCAACAATCACCACTGCAACCGACACCGCAACAATCACAACTGCAACCGGCACCGCAACAATCGCCACTGCCACCATTCAAAGAAGATAATACTAAAAATTTAATGATTGTGGAGGATCAAACAAACATATTTATTAATAATCAAAATGATGAAGAAGAAAAACGAAAATATGTTCAATTTATACAAGAAAAAGTTTCAAATTATAAAAACAACTTTCATAATTCCAATTCACCTTTCAAATTAGCTTTTATGATCATTAATAATATGGTTATCCCGTATTATAATTCTTCAAAATGTCCAAATAAAATTTCAGATGCAATTTACAAACAACTTATTTTAATGCCGAATGAGCAAATTTTTCATGATGCATTGATTAACTATTATAAAGAAAATCCTATTCATCTATCACCAAATTGGAAAATTGACACCACAAATTTAAATAATTTACAGATGTATTATTTGTATCACATGTTAATACAATCTGGTTATGATATTGAATATAGCAATTCACATTTATTCTCCATATAATTAAATTGACAAATAAGTATTTTAATAATAAGTAGTATAGAAATGATATTATATTATATTTTTTTTTAATACCTTTATTCTTATTGTAAATATTATTTAAAAAAAAGTATCACTACAGAGAGTATATCAATTCGAGTTGGATATATGTGGTACCTAGTAGCCAGAACGGACTTCTCAGCCTACTATGTAAGGTCTGATTTGCCTAATAAGCCAAGTTTTCACGAATTTATATGTTTTCTCTAATTTTTTTCTTATGAAATGATAAAGCTACCCATTTCATTATGTATGAGTTAAAAAAAAATTATTGGAGTTAAAATTAACGTAGATATATGACCGAACCTAACCAACCCTACATAACCTAACCTAACATAGGTTAGGTTAGGTTAATATAATATATGTTAAGTAACGGCCTATTGAATGAATCTCAATCATCAACTCCCCACTATATGATATATGACTCACGCCGTTTACCAGCGCTTCTTTGAATTTCTTCACTTTGACATTCCGAGCACTGGGCAGAAATCACATTACATCAACATCTATCTCTGACCATCGCATTGCTTTGCTTTGTTTTAATTAGACAGTCCGATTCCCCTGGTCCATACCAATTTTGAGTTGATTACTATATATGATGGTCAATGTTGGAAACTAGTTCAACAAACAATTTAGTTATCATCGAACCTATATCCAATATTTGCATTATGAATTTCAATTGTGATGATGCTGGGTACCCATCCATCTTCAGTAGAACCCATCCAGAACCATTTTGGGTTTATGAGGTATGTTTTTTATATTTTTTTTTTTTTGGGGGGGGGACACTAGTACTAGTTTCCTTTAGTCTTTTTCATTCCCAACCAACTTTTAGTTCAGTCAAACTTCTCGTATCCTAAAACAAAAACAAAAACAAAAACAAAAATAAATTAATAATGAACCTTGATATTTAGCACGTGCATTTTAACTAACATAAATAAATTTGAAGAAATAATGTACTATTAACTCATCACCTCTATTTTTCTCTTAATTTCAATTGCATCATCTTTATTAATGAAGGTGTATTATTATTCATATATATTGGTGGTTCTATACCAAAAACTGCCTTGTAAGGCGATACGCCAATTCCACGTGAATATGCTTTGTTTTTGGTGAATTGCACAAAGGGAAGTCCAGCTGACCAATCTCGCGTTTGATTTTCACACATCCAACTGCCAAGCATTTTGATTACATTTTCTTTTGTACATTCAATGCTCCCTTGGCTCTGTGGATGACGAGGTTTGCTATTAATGAGGAGCATGTTGGGCCACATTTCGTTTTTTAGCTCTTGAATCACCTCTGCCACAAATTCACGGCCGTTATCGCTCTGCAGAATTCGTGGGGCTCCCAAGAGAGCAAATATATCGAGTAAGTGGCGTGCCACTTCAATCGCCCGTTTACTGCGAAGAGCTCGTAAAACCGAAAACTTTGTTAAATGATCTTGATAATGTAAAATATATTTATACACACATCCTCCTTCTTTTTGCATATTTATTAAATCCATTTGTCCTCGCTCCGCAAAACTGGTCGATACAATGGGCCGTATTACCCCCTTTTTTCGTCGAGGAAGTCGTTTCAAATTACATATGTGGCAGAGTGAAATAAAGAGTTTCACCGATTGTTGAGTGACGTTAGCGATAGTTTTACTTGCTTCAAAATAAGTTCTTTTTTCTCCTCCGTGACAAACTGCTCTGTGTGCATCATAAATCGTATCATACAATTGCCCTTGATGTATGAAACGACGACACATCCGGCCAGGATCAGCTGTTGTTGCTCCTGTTGTTGTTGTTGTTGTTACAGCGGTAGTAGAATGACGATTGTCACTGGTCAGTTTACGCTTTGTCCCCCGCTTCATTCTTCGTTCAGTTTCGTGGATGGTTACTAAGACATCATCCCCAAATAGATTTTTGACATCATATCGAGACAATAGATCATATTCATGAGAAGATTTCCAATTCAGTTTCAATTTAGCATTTTTGACTTCCTCAATATATTGTGCTAATTTTTCTCGAGTAAAAATTTTCCGACTCCCAGGCCCACCTTTTTCCAACATTTGGCTAATTTTTAATTCAAATTCATGTTTGCTGCAAAATTCTTCGTTTTTCTTTTGCTCTGATATCATCCTATCACTATTTTAATTTTATTTCAATATGTTTATTATATAACCACCAAGTTTTTTTTTTTTTTTTACAAATCGCCTAGAACACTAGTGATGATAATGGAATTTGACTTGAAAAGGAATTGAAAAGAAGAGTTTGAAGCCTTTACTGTAAACCTGTAGAATCTCGAAATATAAATAAAAAAAAAAATATATATAATGCCATGCCTAGTAAAATATATAATATGGTCAGACGGATTTAATAAATTTACCATTCATTAATTACATACCAAAATGAGTGGACAACATAGCATGAAAACATTAGAAGGTTTAAATTTCAAAATAAATTTAAACATTTTAAAACGAAATGGGTTTTATTATAACAAACAAGAAAATCTATGGAAATGTATAAAGTGTCATTTGTCACTTACATTCAATATAAATAGTAATGCAATTGTATATCCAGAACATAATTGTACATTTATTTCACAAATTAAAACACCTATCAGAATGTTTAACAACATTTTTTTTTTGAAGTTTGAAAGTGCACGTCTAGACACATTTAACAATTGGAAATTCCCATGGATTTCCCCTCTAAATTTAGCTAGGGATGGATTTTTTATCTTAAAAGAAACGATGCATGTGCATGTATTTTCTGCAATACAGTTATCAAGAACTGGCAAATAAACGATATTCCACATAATAAACATAGACAAAGAGTTCCTTATTGTCCATTTATCATGGGAAAACCCGTTGGTAATGTCCCTTTAGAGTTATGTGAAGTTATTCTGCAATCAAATTTAGTCCTCTCATTGTCACCTCATTGTCCCAGTGTCGATCGAACATATGAAGATTGTAAAAATCGCCTGGAAAGTTTTAGCACATGGCCACTTACATTACCAAACTCAGAAGATCTAAGTTCAGCTGGATTCTTTTATACAGGTCTTAGTGATCATGTGAAATGTGCTTTTTGTAATCTTGGGCTATGGAATTTTGACATTTCTGACAAGCCTCTACTTCTTCATATTCAATGGAATCCGGAATGTAGCTTTCTGAAAAGTTTCATGGATTTATCCTCGAACAAAATTGAGATTACAATACGAAAATTTCGAGAGGTATCTGTAAATGATAAAAAAAATCTAATTCAATCTTTAATTGAAGGAATGGATACCATATGCCAAACCATTTACCATGATAATATACCTCGAGATATTATACATAGTATTGTAAAAGAAACTATAGAAAAAAAAGAATTTGCAGTATTGTTTTCATATATTTTATTTCGGTATAAATGTCAGGAAAAACAATTTGGGAAAATTTTGGTAAAAAATTTTCCTCAAATAATAAAAGATATGGAAACTACCACAACCCAAACAACACCCCCACCATCACCCTACCCAAACCCCACCAACACAACAACCCCCACAACAACCCAAACAAAAACCCAAACCCCATCAACACAACAACCCCCACAACAACCCAAACAATAACCCGAACCCCACCAACACAACAACCCCCACAACAACCCAAACAATAACCCAAACCCCACCAACACAACAACCCCCACAACAACCCAAACAATAACCCAAACACTGCCACCACCACCACCACCACCACCACCACCACCACCACCACCCTCCCAAAACCTAACCAACACAACAACCCAAACAATAACCCAAACACTGCCACCACCACCACCACCACCACCACCACCCTCCCAAAACCTAACCAACACAACAACCCAAACACTGCCACCACCACCACCACCACCACCACCACCACCCTTCCAAAACCCAACCAACACAACAACCCAAACACCGCCACCGCCGCTACCACCACCACCACCACCACCACCACCACCACCACCTCACCACAACCCCAACAACCTTACCACACCACCACCACCACTCCCTACTACACATTAATGAATATAATCCATGTTCCGTTAGAATACAAAAAATATATAAATTATTATATAAACACCATTCATTTTTATATACAAAATAGTCAGTATGTCATCTCAGTATTGTAAAGAAACTGATTTTTATTACAAAAATGCACATCTTCCTCCCACTATAAATATGCCATTAATACAATTAAAACCAAACCAATTAAATTATGATAATAAAACTAAAAAATCTTTAGGGCTTTTATATGTAGATGCCAGTCAATGTTTTAGTACAGACGAAAAAGTTATATTAAAAAAATGTAAAATCCTAATGTTACATTCTCCATCATACTTTTATATTTCGTATCTTAATAATAAAAGTTATCGACATAAATGGAATGATAAAACGAAAAATGTTATTATTTTTGAAAATTCGTCCCCCATGAGTCAAGCCGAATATGTTAATTTATATCAACATATGTTTGGTAATGGAAATACAATAGAGGGAGAGTATACACTTCCTCGTGGTCAACCTGAAAAAATTGATCAAAAGATTCCGATAATTACCCAAATTAGAGAGTTTATGGAAGAAACACATTGTTTTCATTTAGATTTTATACCAATTATTAAAAGAATTAAATTGGGGATGATTCATAATAACCAATATAATTTACCAATGATATCAGAGGAATGGATAGCACTGAATGGTAAAACCTATCAGTGTGATTATAGTATTTTAATTGAAACTGAAAATGCAAATAATTTAATTCAATTTACGCACTCTCGGTCTCGATGTTTAAATTGGATACTTGGAACTTTAGGATGTATTTTCAACCTAAATGATAAGAAGACCAACAACCGTGCAATTAAGAATTATATGCATCGTTTTCCTTTCAGTCATCGCTTAGATGAAGAAAAAATTGCCTGTTATTTCCCACTTGAAGAAGCCCTAATACATATAAACAGCCATCGACTCAAAACACTAATACCCTTCAATAGTGAAACATTAATTAAAACTATAATTAAAAAAATAAAAGAAAATCGTTAAATAAAATGGTACATCCTCATCTTTCAACAACAACAACAACAACGGCTTCAGGCGAGAATCATCAACAACTTCCTAAGTTACTACCTCAACCTCATGTTATGGATTTGAGAATAGCTAATAGAGTACATGAAGAATCTTATTGGAATCCAATACCAACCACATTAACAACTCCCACAATTAATGAGACACATGATAATAAGGAAATATCACAGGAAAAAATGAATGTCGTTAAGAAAAAAACAAATTGGTCCCTTTCTATTATGTATCTGTCTTTTTTGGTTGGTTTATTAGCCACCTTTTATCTTTTGGGAACAAATATTTCCAAATCATTAATGTCATTAGTAATTGCTATTATGGCTCTTTTATTAATTACATTTATCTTAACTTACCATCAATATCAATATAAATCAATTGTTTCTTATGCCCAAAAAATCGTTCCTCCAGCTAAACAGCTTATACATCTATTAAATTATTAAATTATAATTAAATTTCATAGTCATTTTATTATTTTTCTCCTATATAAAAAAGAACAAAAAAAGATATGTTCGGTAATAAAATATTCACATATTTTATACTTATTATATTAATTATCTTATGTTTGTTTATTACAATAACATCTTTTATGAATGTATATGATAAAATACCATTTATGGATTCAGTTAAATCTGATGATCACATGAAATATGTTATGGGGTCACATCATGCCATTGCTGGGCTAATTGCAGTAATTCTCGTGATTTTTACAACGATTAATACATATAAAATTATAAACCATGAAGAAAGAGACCAAATGAATTTTGAAGCACAGTAAATTTAATAAAGTATTCGAAAAAAATTTGTTGTAATGTATGACATTTACCAAGTCATAGAAACAGGTGCTTGCTTTATTTTTTTAATACAAGTGTAATCAATACTGATCATAAAATTACCTAAATTTTTTAATTATAATTATAAAAACCTACAGTGTGTGTGTGTGTGTGTGTGTGTGTGTGTGTGTGTGTGTGTGTGTGTGTGTGTGTGTGTGTGTGTGTGGGTGTGTGTGTGTTGTAAATAGAAATATATTAAATTTGATATATACAAAATTCATATTATATACAAAATTCATATTCTATAATGTTTACAATTTCTAAGATCTAACTGTATATTTATTAATTGAAGGTGGTGGTATGCCTAATATAATAATAATAATAATAATAATAATAATAATAATAATAATAATAATAAAAACTCTGGGAGAATGGTAATTCGAATGTAAGTTACAAGTTACTAAAGAGATATTCATCAAATCCTTATTCTCAATAATGGATCCTAAGTGAGTGGGTAAAACGACACATACAGAGGAAGAAACAAACAACGGGTAGGTCTCCTGAAACCCATTTAAACCTATTACAAAAAACAATAACAACCACCAAAATAAATAAATATATATATATATATATATATATATATATATATATATATATATATATATATATATTTATATGTCGTGCCTGGTTGCCAGAACGTTGTATTTGGCCTACTGTGCAAGACCCGATTTGCCTGATGGGCCGAGTTTTCATGAATTTATATTTTTTTCAATTTTTTTTTCTTGTGAAGAGATGAATCTGTCCATTTCATTATGTATGGGTTGATTATTGGAAATTTGAGTTAAAACTAACATAGATATATGACCGAACCTAACCTAGCCCCTAACCTAATTAACTTGTGCATGGTGAAATGTACAGATTTATCACTTCATAGAGGAAAATTGGAAAAATATATAGATTCAGGGGAACTTGCCTCGTTGGGCAGGTCGGGCCTAGCATAGTGGTCCAGGTGTGGCTTTCTGGCTGCTACATATGTCTATTATTTTTTTTTATAATATGCTAAACGAAACCTCTCAATGTTCAATAATTCTTAGCCATTTATTAAAAAAATTGTGGGAAGGACTCTCTCGACGCCTCACCCTGCCACAGTGGGTCGTCTCTCCGTTCTGTCTCTGTGTCGGATCAGGGACGGATCCTAGCCCGCCTTTTGAGTTCGAATCTCCGTTTTCGGCGACCCACCTTAACACCCCCTCTCCCCTTACCCATCCAGAGCAAAATCCCACCCCTTACCCCCCAAAGTCCTCGTCTCTGCGTTAGTAGCTGGAGTGCTGGTGGAGGTGGAGGTGGTGACAGTGGCACCGCTGTCGTCAGCAGCTGGAGTGCTGGTGGAGGTGGAGGTGGTGACAGTGGCACCGCTGTCGTCAGCAGCTGGAGTGCTGGTGGAGGTGGAGGTGGTGACAGTGGCACCGCTGTCGTCAGCAGCTGGAGTGCTGGTGGAGGTGGAGGTGGTGACAGTGGCACCGCTGTCGTTAGTAGCTGGAGTGCTGGTGGAGGTGGAGGTGGTGACAGTGGCACCGCTGTCGTCAGCAGCTGGAGTGCTGGTGGAGGTGGAGGTGGTGACAGTGGCACCGCTGTCGTCAGCAGCTGGAGTGATGGTGGAGGTGGTGACAGTGGCACGTGCTGTTGGGAGGGTGGCACTGACATCTTCTGATTGTGGAGAGATGGTGTCGCTGTTTGTGGATTGGATTCTCATCCACATTAGAAATAAAATAATTAGTAAACATATACCAACAATAAATATATAAATGTTCATTTTTTTTTATAATAACCAAAACAAAAAAAATATTAGAGGGTAATTCATAAAAAATAAAAAACAACAACTAAGTATTTTGGGTAATTGCCAATAAACAAACAATATATTAAATTATTAATATAATTGAAAAGTTTTAATTATAATATAAATTACCATATACATCCTTGTGTTTTAGGTGGGGTATACAAATTTACATACTGATTAAATGACATTGAATCGCACAAATCTTGTGGTATATGATGTACATCATTAGGAGGTTCTATTTGGAAGTTGGGGATGGATGTATCTGCTTTTATAGTTTTATCAACAACTTGAAGATATTCAGAAGGATCTCGTATTTGTACTAAATAATTAGGTTGAAGAGTTGTAATGTTGTTTCCCGGTGTTACTTCAAATTTCCTAAATACCCCAACACTGCGATTCATAATATTTTGCAAATGGGCAATGGTATTTTTTAATACTAACATCTCATTAGAACATAGGCTCTTGAGAGTAACAAAACCGATTTGATCTGAATATACTACATTAGGCGATGCTATTTCAAGAATATTTGTGCCATTTTCGGGATAGTCTGAAAATATATCAATACCATTGGGTTTTTCACCTGCAAGATTATGATTAATATCGAGTATTTTTGAGGGAGACATTCCAATGGCAATATCAAAAATAGAATAATTAACATTATTTATATCAACAGGTTTATTCAGGTCATCATTAAACTCTGAAAAGTAATTTTTCAAATTGTCTATATTTGCTTTTAAATTCTTACGAAACATTTCCGAATCATTAATATGTTTCTCCATAGCAATATCAGCGAGATCAGGAGAAGTGGTAGTATTTAAGTCAGGAAAACTGTCTGGTTTAATAGGATCTCCAGGTTTGAGATTTGTATTAGGTGTCATGGTATGTGCTGTATTTACAAATCGTTTATGAGGTGGATATTTAGTACCATCTTTAAGTCCTCGTTTCAATTTTTCACAGGCTGTAGTTGATTTAGGTTCAGTACTGTCAGTAAAAACGGCCTTCCCTTTATTATTAATGATGAGAATATTATGTGGAGTAGTGATACACTCATTATTGAGTGGAGGGTATTTTTTAAGATCTTCCGGATTATTCGAGAGGGCAACCGCTATGGCTAGAAAATCATGTATTCGATGTGTGGACAAGGGTTCATAACAAGCAAAATTGGTTCGATTCAAATATAATCTACTTCCATCATTATCTGTTATAGTTTTCACTTGTAAACGTCGCTGTGATTGAATTAGTTGAGAATAATATATGTTTAAAACTGAATTTACATCAAAAATTTTTAGTAAAACTAAATTTTCTTCACCTTTAGCTGCTTTAACAAATTTATGAGGTGGAGAAGTTATTAATTTAATCTTGTCAGTTGGTATAGGCTCACCTTTGTAATAACCATTATCAAGAGAAGCAGGGAGAGCGTTCATAAACTTTTCATAACATTCCAATTGGTCTTTAATGTTATTATTATTGCAAGGAACAGTTTCCTCTGTATCAACCCAAATTACTTTAACCCCCTGATCTATGAGATTTGATGGCATAGCTAACATCTGTAAAAAGATTTTTGAATCAGGGATTAGAATATTACCTGGATGAAAAGATATATTCATAGCATTTTGCATGTTAGGATAGACTTTTTGATTAACATTATAACTTGTTAAGACATGAGCCATTGGTCCTAAATTATAAGTTTTATGAGGTCCAGTTTTGTTGGAACAAAATGAGTCTTTAAAATCTTTCACCACGTCTGTTGATAACAAACCCATTTTTAGATATAAACAGGGTGGACATATAGCAGACAAACTTTTATAAATATTATGCACTGGTTTTTCCCGTGCTTTTCTATACAAATCTTCAATTTGTTGTAAATGATAATCTTTTTCTTCATATTTTAGGTCAGGAAATAGAGCGTGAATACAAACACATTTAGAAGAATTACCAATCATATTTAACTGTTGACCCAAAGCTTTTATGAAAGAAGCACGTTGGTTAGGGTCACTGATATATCTAGTCATATCTTGAATTTTGGAAAGAACTTCAGATATTTCTGGATTAACTTTTGGATTGGCCATTATTGATGTTATAGATGAATTCGGAGTTAGACCAACTACTGATTGTTGTGTTATGGTGTTTGTTTGTTGGTTTTGTGCTGGTTGGTTTGGTGGTGGGTTGGTGATTGTACAGGATTGGTTGTATTTGGAATCCCTACAGGACTATTCATATTTTCATATATTTTTTATTATAAATTAAAATAAAAAGGTAAATAAATGTCTTCATCTTTACCTCAATCACCGACATCATCACTTTCAATAAAAAATCCGATAGTTAATTCTGATGTCATTAATATCATTTCTAAAATTAATGATGATTCACCCCAACATAATTTAATTAGAACGATGATTAGAGAACAAATAAATATGATAGGTACTCAATGTATTTGTAAACATGCAATTTTACCTAATGTAAAAACAGAAGATAAAGATTATTATTTACTTCAACTTGAACAACTCTATATGAAAGCCCAAGAAAAATTATCCAAATCCAATACCTATATAAGTTTATCTGCCATATGCCAACCATGTTTGTATGTGAAAATGGGTTTAATCTTTCGGGAAACTTTAAATGATTTTCATTATAATGAAATGTGTCATAATAACATTGGAATACACACCTATAATTTAGGATATTTCTGGCATGCTCTATCTAGTTTCGGTATTAATTACAAAATTTATCCCCAAATTAAACAAACACAGAACATATCTTTCTTCCCTGGTAATGTTATCTTACCCAATCCCAACATTTTGTTACAAATTTTAGCTATGCCATCAAATCTCATAGATCAAAATATTAAAATTGTTTGGGTTAACACTAAAGAAATAATAGACGAAATAAATGAAATAAATGTTGACGATTTAACTAAAATTTATACAAAATTTGTAGAAAGTCTCCCATATCCTTTGGAAAACGGTTACTATAAACGTCCATTAAAAAACGAACAATGGAATGACAATGAAAAGGGAATAAGCGCTCCTCCTTCTTCACGATTTATTAAAGTTATAAAAAAGGATGATTTAAAATTCAGTGGATTTAAAAATCTTTGATATTAACAATATAATGAGTATTTATTATGCTCAGTTAATTAAATCTCAGCAACGGCTCTTACAAATAAGAAATAATCGATTGTCATACTGTGAACCATTATCGACACATAGGACTCATGATTATATAGCTATAGCAATTGCTCTTTCTGACTCCCTCGATGATCTTAAAGAATTACCGCCTCTCAATGGTCGATGTATCTTCACGATGCATAACATTCTTATTGTTAACAGACAAGGAAGAGCTATTTTTACTACAACTACTACCAAAAATCAATCCACTGAATGTATACAATTAAAACGAGCTCTTAAACCAAAAATATCCACCCAAACCAATACCAGTTCACCCAATGTATTACAACAGCTCAAAAATCCTGTTAGACCTATTGATATTCATCCCCCTTCTTTTATACATGAGACAAAATTTTCTTATCTGTCTCATATTGCAACTGAGAAACCTATGGTTAAAACGTATCAAAGTCATTTAACTTCAAATACTGATAATTTAAAACGGTATTTCAATACATTTAATGATGATCTAAATGTGGATGTGGTAAATAACATTAATGATGTTTCCATTCTCGATATTGCAATGGGAATGTACCCTAGTAAAATATTAGATATTAACTTGAAACCGGAAAAAAATTCAAATATTGATATTTCCACTGACGAATCCAATGGAGAATGTATGATTAGGATATTAGAAACAACCCCTCCTAATACTGTTTATTCATCTCATATAGGATTCATTTCCCTTACAAATATATGCAGTAATGAAAAATTAGTTTTAAAGAATATGGCAACATTTTTACCAAATATATTAGCTCGAGATACTGGCACAAACTTCATTTCTAAAAATTCTCTAGGGAATATTACCCATAATATAAATTTTTTGGCTGAAATGAAAGATCACAACGAGTTTATTGAGTCCATAAAACAACCAAATTAACAAAGTAAAATAAAATAAAAAAAATGACTTCAAAATCAACCTTGGATATTATTAATCTTAATGATGCCCTTAAAAATAAAAAATATAAAAAAGCTTTTCAAATTTATTTAGACTTTGAAAAATCTATTCTAAAAACACTCTTTGTAAATGAAATTAAAATTTTACCCGAAAATGAAAATAGTCCAGAGAGACTAAACCCATTTCCTTTGATAATATGTTCAACGCTGTTCAAATTAGCATTACAAGAAGATAAGAAAAATGATATGAAAGAAAATCTTC
>NC_091160.1:354813-399695 GCF_040958095.1 Procambarus clarkii
CGAAGGTTTACCCGACGGTTTACTCGACGGTTTACAATGACGATTTACCCGACGGTTTATAATGACGGTTTACCCGACGGTTTACAATGACGGTTTAACCGACGGTTTACCCGACGGTTTACAAAGACGGTTTACCTGCCGCTTTACCCTGACAGTTTACCCGACGTGTTTAGTTTACAGTTTTCACGTCAGTTATCATGAGAACAGATTTTAGACTATTTTATTTTATTTTATTTATTCGACGACTTACACGACGGGTAAACCCCGTCGGGTTTACCTGTCGGGTTTACCCGTTTTTACACGGGTAAAAAACGGGTAAAAATTATCCGACGATTTACGCGACGATTTATCCGACGATTTACGCGACGATTTACCGACGATTTACGCGACGATTTACGCGACGATTTACGCGACGATTTACCCGACGATTTACGCGACGATTATGTTCGGTGACGATTCATTCGGCGATTTATTTATTCATTTTTATTTATTTATTTATTTTTATTTTATTTTTATTTTTTTTTTTTATATTTATTTATGCTTTATTCGTTATTATTCATTCGGTGATACATTCGGCGATACATTCGGTGCGTTATTTATTCATTTTTATTTATTCATTTTTATTTATTTATTTTTATTTATTTATGACCCGACCTAACCCGACACGACCTGACCCGACACGACCTGACCCGACACGACCTGACCCGACACGACCTGACCCGACACGACCTGACCCGACACGACCTGACCCGACACGACCTGACCACACGACGACCCGACACGACCACGACACGACCCGACACGACCGACCCGACACGACCTGACCCGACACGACCCGACCCGACACGACCCGACACGACACGACCCGACACGACACGACCCGACACGACACGACCCGACACGACCTGACCCGACACGACCTGACCCGACCTGACCCGACACGACCTGACCCGACACGACCTGACCCGACACGACCTGACACGACACGACCTGACACGACACGACCTGACACGACCTGACCTCGCCTTACCTAATCTAACTCGGGTCCAGGTGTGGGTCCGTGGGCCCCCGGACTTCCACCCTTCCCCACATCCCAGGGTCAGGTCTGGTCAGGTCAAGTTTTAGCTACCCAGAGACCTCACAGTCGAGATGGACGGACGCAGCTACAGGACGGGACACACAAATCTATGCCCTGTAGTTACGCCGTTTTGAATGACTCGAACACACGTCAGTTCTCATGAGAACAGATTCCCATCCGACTAGGCCATTCTGGGGTCGCCAAGTTTTCCAAAGCTGGTTCTTATATTTATATTGAGTAATTTGGTAACATGTCGTCGGCGGTTTAATGCTCCAATATTCCAGCTGAACAATATATATTTGGCTGCAACAGTTAACTTTGATACGTTTGAGTAAATAATATCTGTAATTATTGTATTTGGGCGTTAATAAACAGGGTAAAGCTCCGACGTAAATTTGCCTGGTGTGGATGGTTTTTGTTTGGGCTATTTGAGGAGGAGGAGGAGGATGACGTCTTGACTGGAAGCTGAAGGGGGAGTGTGAAGCCCAGAAGGAGACCAACACGTTGACAACTTAGACATTATTGAGGGCATTTTTCGACATTTAAATTAATATACACGGAAGTAATATATAAAGAGAGCAACTCGAGTGTTTTTTTGACTCATGAAGGTTAATAATTTACTAACTTTTATGGTACTGAAAGGGACTATTTTCACTTTGTGAGAGAAGTTGTAGGAATCGTGGTAAGCTATTAAACTTCGATATTTCTGGTACGTACAGACTCTATCAGGAATAAATGTGGTTCACAAGGTGAACATCATCCCCTTTTGACGATTTTGGGGCTCTTTTGGGGTTCACAAGGTGAACATCATCCCCTTTATCATCCCCTTTTCCTTTATGTGATATAAACAAAACATCATCGAATTAGGCAATATTTTCCTGTTTTTCCACGTTTTTGTGAATTTTCAGTTTATTGCTATTAATTCATTAAATATACGATAAAAATAATGCAAACACATAATTGATTAGAAATTAACCTTAAACACTTCATTTTCACTCAACTATTTGTTTCTCGTTAAAATACTGAGTAAGATAAAAAGGGGAGAAGTTCTGTTTTTATTGCATATATCGACGTTTCAGCCGGATTAGAGCGGTTTTACGTGTGCATCTTCCATCGGTAATATAAACCGAAAATCAGGAACATTTTAGTTAATTTTGATGAAAACACGTTGATTTTTATCATTTGTATTGGAAGCAACATCTTTATACGTCTTTTCTAGGGTCTAAAAAATACGAAACGTCACTCTATGATTCGAAGTTAAAATCCTCAAATTTGGTATAATAATGACTTTTTCACGTTTTTCATGTAGTTTGATATTACGTAAATATATTAATTTTACCAATATTTCGATACTATTTCATGTAGTATCACGATATGTGATTTGGCCTTCAAATCTCAGATTTTCGCATAATATTGCATTTAAAGCAAGTTTTCTTGCATTTTGTTTCGTACTAAAAATCATCGAAATCAGCAATATTTTGACGTTTATCATCCCCTTTTCCTTTATGTGATATAAACAAAATATTATCGAATTAGGCAATATTTTCCTGTTTTTCCACGTTTTTGTGAATTTTCAGTTTATTGCTATTAATTCATTAAATATACGATAAAAATAATGCAAACACATAATTGATTAGAAATTAACCTTAAACACTTCATTTTCACTCAACTATTTGTTTCTCGTTAAAATACTGAGTAAGATATTGAAAAGGGGAGAAGATCTGTTTTTATTGCATATATCGACGTTTCAGTCGAAGTAGAACGGTTTTACGTGTACATCTTCCATCGTTAATATAAACCGAAAATCAGGAACATTTTAGTTAATTTTAATGAAAACACATTGATTTTTATCATTTGTATTGGAAGCAACATCTTTATACGTCTTTTCTAGGGTCTAAAAACTACGAAACGTCGCTCTATGATTCGAAGGTAAAATCCTCAAATTTGGTATAATAATGACTTTTTCACAAAACTTTTTATTCACAAAAATTAAATTGTGAATTTTTCACAGCTGACTAACTCCCAGGTACCTATTTTACCCCTGTTACCTAGCAGTAAAATAGGTACTTGGGAGTTAGTCAGCTGTCACGGGCTGCTTCCTGGAGGTGGAGGCCTGGTCGAGGACCGGGCCGCGGGGACACTAAAAAGCCCCGAAATCATCTCAAGATAACCTCAAGAAGATACCCGATACTATGTGAATTACTGAGAGCGGCGATAGGTCACATTTTGCCCATATCCCTTCCTTGTAGTTTTCAAAATATCCCAATCATCCCAAATTCGACCATTGAGAATTATTTTGGAGCCAAATTCTGGCTCTATGCAGGTATTCGCAGTTTGTAATTTGAAAGTCGTAATTTCAAACTGCGAAAACTTTCAGAGAGCCAGAATTTAACTCCAAAATAATTGTCAAGGGTCGAATTTGGAATGTTTGGGATATTTCGAATACTGCAGGGAAAGTTTGGGCAAAATGTTATCCATCGCCGCTCTCAGTAATTGGCATATTTTCGGTATAAAAAGTCGTAATTTCAAACTGCGAATACGTGCAGAGAGCCAGAATTTGGCTTCAAATTATGGCTAAAGCGTTGAATTTGGGATGTTTGGGATATTTTGAAAACGCAGGGAGGGTTCGGGCAAAATGTGATCCATCGCCGCTTTCAGTAATTGGCATATTTTCGGTATAAAAAATCGTAATTTCAAACAGCGAATAAGCGCAGGAAGCCAGAATTTGGCTCCAAAATATGGCTCAAAGGTCGAATTTGGCATGTTTGGGATATTTTGCAAATTGCAGGGGGGTTTGGGCAAAATGTGACCCAACGCTTCTTTCAGTAATTGGCATATTTTCAAGCGACAAATATGGGATATTTAGGATAAAAAGTCGTAATTTGAAACTGCGAATACTTGCAGAGAGCCAGAATTTGGCTCCAAAATAATTCTCAATGGTCGAATTTGGGATGATTGGGATATTTTGAAAACTACAAGGAAGGGGTATGGGCAAAATGTGACCTATCGCCGCTCTCAGTAATTCACATAGTATCGGGTATCTTCTTGAGGTTATCTTGAGATGATTTCGGGGCTTTTTAGTGTCCCCGCGGCCCGGTCCTCGACCAGGCCTCCACCCCCAGGAAGCAGCCCGTGACAGCTGACTAACTCCCAAGTACCTATTTTACTGGTAGGTAACAGGGGTAAAATAGGTACCTGGGAGTTAGTCAGCTGTGAAAAATTCACAATTTAATTTTTGTGAATAAAAAGTTTTGTGAAAAAGTCATTATTATACCAAATTTGAGGATTTTACCTTCGAATCATAGAGCGACGTTTCGTATTTTTTAGACCCTAGAAAAGACGTATAAAGATGTTGCTTCCAATACAAATGATAAAAATCAATGTGTTTTTATTAAAATTAACTAAAATGTTCCTGATTTTCGGTTTATATTAACGATGGAAGATGTACACGTAAAACCGTTCTACTTCGACTGAAACGTCAATATATGCAATAAAAACAGATCTTCTCCCCTTTTCAATATCTTACTCAGTATTTTAACGAGAAACAAATAGATGATTGAAAATGAAGTATTTAAGGTTATTTTCTGATCAATTATGTGTTTGCATAATTTTTATCGTATATTTAGTGAATTAATAACAATAAACTGAAAATTCAAAAAAACGTGGAAAAACGGCCTAATTCGATGATATTTTGTTTAAATCACATACAGGAAAAGGGGATGATAAAGGTCAAAATATTGATAAATTCGATGATTTTTAGTACAAAACAAAATGCAACAAAACTTGCTTAAAATGCAAAATTTGCGAAATTTGAGATTTGAAGGCCAAATCACATATCGTGAGAAAACATGAAGTAGTATCGAATATTGGTAAAAACGAATATATATACGTAAAATCACACTACATGAATAACGTGAAAAAAGTCACTATATTACCATATTTGAGGATTTTAACTTCAAATCATAGAGCGAGGTTTCGTATTATTTAGATCCAAGAAAAGACATATGACAATGTTGTTTCAAATACAAATGATAAAAATCAATGTGTTTTCATTAGAATTAACTAAAATGTTCCTGATTTTCCGTTTATATTATCGATGGAAGATGTACACGTAAAACCGCTCTAATCCGGCTGAAACGTCGATATATGCAATAAAAACAGAACTTCTCCCATTTTCAATATCTTACTCAGTATTTTAACGAGAAACAAATAGTTGATTGAAAATGAATTGTTTAAGTTTAATTTCTAATCAATTATGTGTTTGCATTATTTTTATCGTATATTTAATGAATTAATAGCAATAAACTGAAAATTCACAAAAACGTGGAAAAACAGGAAAATATTGCCTAATTCGATAATATTTTGTTTATATCACATAAAGGAAAAGGGGATGATAAACGTCAAAATATTGCTAAATTCGATGATTTTTAGTACGAAACAAAATGCAAGAAAACTTGCTTAAAATGCAATATTATTCGAAAATCTAAGATTTGAAGGCCAAATCACATATCGTGATACTACATGAAATAGTATCGAAATATTGGTAAAAATGAATATATTTCCGTAATATCAAACTACATGAAAAACGTGAAAAAGTCATTATTATACCAAATTTGAGGATTTTAACTTCGAATCATAGAGCGACGTTTCGTATTTTTTAGACCCTAGAAAAGACGTATAAAGATGTTGCTTCCAAAACAAATGATAAAAATAAATGTGTTTTCATTAAAATTAACTAAAATGTTCCTGATTTTCGGTTTATATTACCGATGGAAGATGTACACGTAAAACCGTTCTAATCCGGCTGAAACGTCGATATATGCAATAAAAACAGAACTTCTCCCCTTTTCAATATCTTACTCAGTATTTTAACGAGAAACAAATAGTTGATTGAAAATGAAGTGTTTAAGGTTATATTCTGATCAATTATGTGTTTGCATCATTTTTATCGTATATTTAATGAAATAATAGCAATAAACTGAAAATTCACAAAAACGTTGAAAAACGGCAAAATATTGCCTAATTCGATTATATTTTGTTTAAATCACATAAAGGAAAAGGGGATGATAAAGATCAAAATATTGCTAAATTCGATGATTTTTAGTACAAAACAAAATGCAAGAAAACTTGCTTAAAAATGCAAAATTTGCGAAATTCTGAGATTTGAAGGCCAAATCACATATCGTGAGAAAACATGAAATATTATCGAAATATTGGTAAAATAAATATATTTACGTAATATCAAACTACATGAAAAACGTGAAATTTTTTTTTCACGTTTTATCAATATCATTAGGGATATTATGGAAACTGTAGAGAGGGTTTTTGCAAAATGTGATCCATCGTCGCTTTAAGTAATTCGCATATTTTCGGTATAAAAGTCGTAATTTCAAACTGCGAATACATGCTAAGAGCCAGAATTTGGCTCCAAAATTTGGCTCAAGCGTCGAATTTGGGATGTTTGCAATATTTTGAAAACTGCAGGGAGGGTTTGGGCAAAATGTGAAAATACTTGCAGAGAGCCAGAATTTGGCTCCAAAATAATTCTCAATGGTCGAATTTGGGATGATTGGGATATTTTGAAAACTACAAGGAAGGGGTATGGGCAAAATGTGACCTATCGCCGCTCTCAGTAATTCACATAGTATCGGTTATCTTCTTGAGGTTATCTTGAGATGATTTCGGGGCTTTTTAGTGTCCCCGCGGCCCGGTCCTCGACCAGGCCTCCACCCCCAGGAAGCAGCCCGTGACAGCTGACTAACTCCCAGGTACCTATTTTACTGCTAGGTAACAGGGGCAAAATAGGTACCTGGGAATTAGTCAGCTGTCACGGGCTGTTTCCTGGTGGTGGAGGCCTGGTCGAGGACCGGGCAGCGGGGACACTAAAAAGCCCCGAAATCATCTCAAGATAACCTCAAGAAGATAACCGACACTATGTGAATTACTGAGAGCGGCGATAGGTCACATTTTGCCCATACCCCTTCCTTGTAGTTTTCAAAACATCCCAATCATCCCAAATTCGACCATTGAGAATTATTTTGGAGCCAAATTCTGGCTCTCTGCAAGTATTCGCAGTTTGAAATTACGACTTTTTATCCTAAATATCCCAAATTTGTCGCTTGAAAATATGCCAATTACTGAAAGAAGCGATGGGTCACATTTTCCCAAACCCCCTGCAGTTTGCAAAATATCCCAAACATGCCAAATTCGACCTTTGAGCCATATTTTGGAGCCAAATTCTGACTTTCTGCGCTTATTCGCTGTTTGAAATTACGATTTTTATACCGAAAATTTGCCAATTACTGAAAGCGGCGATGGATCACATTTTGCCCAAACCCTCCCTGCAGTTTTCAAAATATCCCAAACATCCCAAATTCAACGCTTTAGCCATAATTTAGAGCCAAATTCTGGCTCTCTGCACGTATTCGCAGTTTGAAATTACGACTTTTTATACCGAAAATATGCCAATTACTGAGTGCGGCGATGGATCACATTTTGCCCAAACCTTCCCTGCAGTTTTCGAAATATCCCAAACATCCCAAATTCGACCCTTGAGAATTATTTTGGAGCTAAATTCTGGCTCTCTGAACGTTTTCGCAGTTTGATATTACGACTTTTTATACCGAAAACATGACAATTACTGAAAGCGGCGATGGATCACATTTTGCCTAAACCCTCCCTGCAGTTTTCAAAATATCACAAACATCCACAATTCGACGCTTGAGCCATATTTTGAAGCCAAATTCGGGCTCTCTGCACGTATTCACTGTTTGAAATTTCACATTTTTATACCGAAAATATGCCAATTACTGAGAGCGGCGATGGGTCACATTTTGTCAACCCTCCCCCCCCCCCGACCATCACGTTTCAAAATATCCCAAACATCCCAAATTCGTCCCTGGAGCCTTATTTTGGAGTCAAATTCTGGCTCTCTGCACGTATTCGAAGTTTGAAATTACGAATATTTATACTGAAAATATGCCAATTACTGAAAGTAGCGATGCGTCACATTTTGCCCAAACCCCCTTACAGTTTTCAAATATCCCAAACATCCTAAATTCGACCCTTGGATTTTGGATTTTGGAGCCAAATTCTGGCTCTCAGCACGTATTCGCAGTTTGAAATTATGACTTTTATACTGAAAATATGCCAATTATGGAAAGCGGCGATGGATCATATTATTCCCAAACCCTCCCTGCAGTTTTAAAAATATCCCAAACATCCCAAATTCGACCCTTGAGCCATATTTTCTAGCCGAATTCTGGCTTTCTGCACGTATTCGCAGTTTGAAAAACGACTTTTTATACCGAAAATATGTCAATTACTGAAAGCAGCGATGGGTCACAATTCGGCCAAACACCCCCCCCCCCTGCAGTTTTCAAAAAATCCCAAACATCCCAAATTCGACGCTTGAGCCATATTTTGGAGCCAAATTCTGGCTTTCTGCGCTTATTCGCTGTTTGAAATTACGAATTTTTATACCGAAAACATGATAAATACTGAAAGCGGCGATGGATATCATTTTGCCCAAACCCTCCCTGCAGTTTTTAAAATATCCCAAACATCCCAAATTCGACGTTTGAGCCATATTTTCGAGCCAAATTCAGGCTCTCTGCACGTATTCGCAGTTTGATTACGACTTTTTATACCGAAAATAGGCCAATTACTGAAAGCGGCGATGGATCACATTTTGCCCAAACCCTCCCTGCAGTTTCCAAAATATCCTAAACATCACAAATTCGACCCTTGAGCCATATTTTGGAGCCAAATTTTGGCTTTCTGCATGTATTCGTTGTTTGAAATTACGATTTTTTATACCGAAAATATGCCAATTACTGAAAGCAGCAATGGATCACATTTTGACGAAACCCTCTCTGCAGTTTCCAAAATATCCTAAACATCACAAATACGACCCTTGAGCCATATTTTGGAGCCAAATTCTGGCTCTCTGCATGTATTCCCAGTTTGAAATTACGACTTTTATACCGAAAATATGCCAATTACTGAAACCTGCGATGGATCACTTTTTTTCCCAAACCCTCCCTCCTGTTTCCAAAATATCCCAAACATCCCAAATTCAACGCTTGAGCCATATTTTGGAGCCAAATTCTAGCTCTCTGCACGTATTCGCAGTTTGAAATTACAAGTTTTATACCGAAAATATGCCAATTACTGAGAGCGGCGATGGATCACATTTTGCCCAAACCTTCCCTGTAGTTTTCAAAATATCCCAAACTTCCCAAATTCGACCCTTGAGAATTATTTTGGAGCTAAATTCTGGCTCTCTTCAGCCTATGCATCCCTCTCTTGAGCCTCTGCATCCCTCTCTTAAGCCTCTGCATCACTCTCTTAAACCTATGCATCACTCTGTTGAGCCTTTGCATCACTCTCTTGAGCCTCTACATCCCTCTCTTGAGACTCTACATCCCTCTCTTAAGCCTATGCATCACTCTGTTGAGCCTTTGCATCACTCTCTTGAGCCTCTGCATCCCTCTCTTAAGCCTCTGCAACACTCTCTTTAGCCTCTGCACCACACCCTTGAGCCTTTGCATCACTCTCTTGAGCCTCTGCTTCCCTCTTTTAAGCCTCTGCAACACTCTCTTCAGCCTCTACATCACTCTCTTAAGCCTCTGCATCCTTTTTTTTGAGCCTCTGCATCACTTTCTTAATCCTCTGCATCCCTTTCTTGAGCCTTTGCATTACTCTCTTGAACTCCTGCATCCCTCTCATGAGCCTCTGCATCCCTCTCCTGAGCCTTTGCATTACTCTCCTAAGCCTCTGCATCCCTTTTTTGTGCCTCTGCATCCCTCACTTGAGCCTCTGCATCCCTCTCTTGAGCCCCTGCATCCCTTTCTTGAGCCTCTGCACCCCTCGCTTGAGCCTCTGCATCCCTCTCTTAAGCCTCTGCATCACTCTCTTAAGCCTCTGCTTCACTCTCGTAAGCCTCTGAATCACTCTCTTGAGCCTCTGCATCCCTCTCTTGAACTCCTTTGCATTTTTAAGCAAGTTTTCTTGCATTTTCTTTTGTACTAAAAATCATCAATTTAGCAATATTTTGACCTTTATCATCCCCTTTTCCTTTATGTGATTTAAACAAAATATCATCGAATTAGGCAATATTTTGCCGTTTTTCCACGTTTTTGTGAATTTTCAGTTTATTGTTATTAATTCATTAAATATACGATAAAAATGATGCAAACACATAATTGATCAGAAATTAACCTTAAACACTTCATTTTCAATCAACTATTCGTTTCTCGTTAAAACACTGAGTAAGATATTGGAAAGGGGAGAAGTTCTGTTTTTATTGCATATATTGACGTTTCAGCCGGATTAGAGCGGTTTTACGTGTACATCTTCCATCGGTAATATAAACGGAAAATCAGGAACATTTTAGTTAATTCTAATGAAAACACATTGATTTTTTATCATTTGTATTTGAAACAACATTGTCATATGTCTTTTCATGGATCTAAATAATACGAAACCTCGCTTGTCCCCGCGGCCCGGTCCTCGACCAGGCCTCCACCCCCAGGATGCAGCCCGTGACAGCTGACTAACTCCCAGGTACCTATTTTACTGCTAAGTAACAGGGGTAAAATAGGTACCTGGGAGTTAGTCAGCTGTCACGGGCTGCTTCCTGGTTGTGGAGACCTGGTCGAGGACCGGGCCGCGGGGACACTAAAAAGCCCCGAAATCATCTCAAGATAACCTTAAGAAGATAACCGATACTATGTGAATTACTGAGAGCAGCGATAGGTCACATTTTGCCCATACCCCTTCCTTGTAGTTTTGAAAATATCCAATCATCCCAAATTCGACCATTGAGAATTATTTTGGAGCCAAATTCTGGCTCTCTGCAAGTATTCGCATTTTGAAATTACGACTTTTTATCCTAAATATCCCAAATTTGTCGGTACAAAAAGTCGTAATTTCAAACTGCGAATATGTCCAGAGAGCCGCAATTTGACTCCAAAATTTTGCTCAAGGGTTGAATTTGGGATGTTGGGGATATTTTGAAAACTGCAGGGGGGTTTGGGCAAAATGTGACCCATCCCCGCTCTCAGTAATTGGCATATTTTCGGTATAAAATGACTTAATTTCAAACTGCGAATACGTGCAGAGAGCCAGAACTTGGCTCCAAAATATGGCTCAAACGTCGAATTTGGGATGTTTGGAATATTTTGAAAACTGCCGGGGGGGGGGGGGGTTGGGGTTTGGGCGAAATGTGACCAATCGCTGCTTTCAGTAATTGACATATTTTCGGTATAAAATGTCGTAATTTCAACCTACAAATATGTGCAGAGAGCCAGAATTTTGTTCCAAAATATGGCTCATGGGTCGAATTAGGGATGCTTGGGATATTTTGAAAACTGCAGGAAGGGTTTGGGAAAAATGTGACCCATCGCTGCTCTCAGTAATTGACATATCTTCGGTGTTTAAATTCGTAATTTCAAACTGCGAATATGTGCAGAGAGCCAGAATTTGGCTCCAAAATATGGCTCAAGCGTCGAATTGGGATGTTTGGGATATTTTGAAAACTGCAGGGACGACTTTATGCAAAATGTGATCCATCGTCGCACTCAGTAATTGTTATATTTTCGTATAAAATGTCGTAATTTCAAACTGCGAATACGTTCAGAGAGCCCGCATTTAGCTCCAAAATAATTCTCATTGGTCGAATTTGGGATGTTTCGGATATATTGAAAACTGAAGGGGGGTTTGAGCAAAATGTGACCAATCGTCGCAATCATTAATTGGCATATTTTCGGTATAAAATGACGTAATTTCAAACTGCGAATACGTGCAGAGAGCGAGAATTTGGCTCCAAAATATGGCTCAAGCGTAGAATTTGGGATGTTTGGGATATTTTGAAAACTTCAAGGGCGGCTTTATGCAAAATGGGATCCATCTCCGCACTCAGTAATTGGCATATTTTCGGTAGAAAATGAAATAATTTCAAACTGCTAATACGTGCAGAGAGCCCGAATTTGGCTCCAAAATTTGGCTCAAGCATCGAATTTGGGATATTTTGGATATATTGAAAACTGCAGGGAGGGTTTTGGCAAAATGTGATCCATTGCCGCTTTCAGTAATTTTCATGTTTTCATTATAAAATGTCGTAATTTCAAACAGCGAATACGTGCAGAGAGCCAGAATTTGGCTCAGGCTGAAGAGAATGATGCAGAGGCTTAAGAGAGGGATGAAGAGACTCAAAAGAATGATGCAGAGGCTCACGACAGGGATGCAGAGGCTTAAGAGAGTGATGCAAAGGTCAAGAGAGGGATGCAGAGGCTCATGAAAGGGATGCAGAGGCTCAAGTGAGGGATTGAGAGGCTTAGGAAAATGATGCAGAGGCTCAAGAGAGGGATGCAGAGGCTCAAGAGAGTGATGCAGAGGCCCAAGAGAGTGATGCAGAGGCTCCAGAGAGTGATGCAGAGGCTAAAGAGAGAGATGCAGAGGCTTAAGAGAGTGATGCAGACGCTTAAGAGAGGGATGCAGAGGCTCTAAAAAGTGATGCAGAGGCTCAAGAGAGTGATGAAGAGGCTTAGGAGAATGATGCAGAGGCTCAAGAGAGGGATGCAGAGGCTGAAGAGTATGATGCAGAGGCTAAAGTGAGTGATGCTGAGGCTTAGGAGGATGATGCAGAGGCTCAAGTGAGGGTTGCGGAGCCTGAGGAGAGTGATGCAGAGGCTAAAGAGAGTGATGCAGAGGTTTAAGAGAGTGATGCAGAGGCTTAAGAAATGGATACAGAGGCTCAAGAGAGTGATGCAGAGGCTTAATAGAGTGATGCAGAGGCTCAAGAGAGTGATGCAGAGGCTTAGGAGAATGATGCAGAGGCTCAAGAGAGTGATGCAAAGGCTAAAAAGAGAGATGCAGAGTCTTAAGAGAGTGATGCACAGGCCTAAGAGAGTGATGCAGAGGCTCAAGAAAGTGATGCAGAGGTTCAAGAGAATGATGTAGCGGCTTAAGAGAGGGATGCAGAGGCTCAAGAGAATGATTCAGAGGCTAAAGAGAGTGATGCAGAAAACGAAGAGAGGGATGAGGAGGCTTAAGAAAGTGATGCAGAAGCTCAAGAGAGTGATGCAGAGACTCAAGAGAGATGCAGAGGCTCAAGAGAGTGATGCAGAGGATCAAGAGAGGGAAGCAGAGGCTTAAGAGAGTGATGCAGAGGCTGAAGTGAGTGATTCAGAGGCTCGCGAGATTTATGCAGAGGCCTCAAGAGAGTGATTCAGAGGCTTAAGAGAGGGATGCAGAGGCTTAAAAAAGTGATGCAGAGGCTCAAGATAGTGATGCAGAAGCTCAAGAGAGGGATGCAGGGGCTCAAAGAGTGATGCAGAGGCTCAAGAGAGTTATTCAGAGACTTACGAGAGTGATGCAGAGGCTTAAGAGAGTGATGCAGAGGCTCAACAGTGATGCAGAGAATCAAGAGAGGGAAGCAGAGTCTTAAGAGAGTGATGCAGAGGCTGAAGAGAGTGATGCAGAGGCTCTAAAGAGTGATGCAGAGGCTCATGAGAGTGATTCAGAGGCTTACGAGTGTGATGCAGAGAATCAAGAGAGTGATGCAGAGGCTCAAGAGAGTAATGCAGAGGCTTAAGAAAGTGATGCAGAGGCTCAAGAGAGTGATGCAGAGGCTCAAGAGAGGGATGAAGAGCCTGAAGAGAGTGATGCAGAGACTCAAGAGAGGGATGCAGAGGCTCAAGAGAGTAATGCAGATGCTTAAGAAAGTGATGCAGAGGCTAAAGAGAGTGATGCAGAGGCTTGAGAGAGGGACGCAGAGGCTCAGGAGAGTGATGCAGTGGCTTAAGAGGGTGAGGCAGAGGCTTAAGAGAGGGATGCAGATGCTCAGGAGAGGGATGCAAAGCCTCAAGTGAGGGATGCAGAGGCTCATGTGAGGGATGCAGGAGTTCAAGAGAGTGATGCAGAGGCTCAAGAGAGGGATAGGTAAGATACTGCTAGGTAACAGGGGTAAAATAGGTACCAGGGAGTTAGTCAGCTGTCACGGGCTGCTTCCTGGGGGTAGAGGCCTGGTCGAGGACCGGGCCGCGGGGACACTAAAAAGCCACGAAATCATCTCAAGATAACCTCAAGAAGATAACCGATACTATGTGAATTACTGAGAGCGGCGATAGGTCACATTTTGCCCATACCCCTTCCTTGTAGTTTTCAAAATATCCCAATCATCCCAAATTCGACCATTGAGAATTATTTTGGAGCCAAATTCAGGCTCTCTGCAAGTATTCGCAGTTTGAAATTACGACTTTTTATCCTAAATATCCCAAATTTGTCGGTACAAAAAGTCGTAATTTCAAACTGCGAATATGTCCAGAGAGCCGCAACTTGACTCCAAAATTTGGCTCAAGGGTTGAATTTGGGATGTTAGGGATATTTTGAAAACTGCAAGGGGGTTTGGGCAAAATGTGACCCATCCCCGCTCTCAGTAATTGGCATATTTTCGGTATAAAATGACGTAATTTCAAACTGCGAATGCGCGCAGAGAGCCAGAACTTGGCTCCAAAATATGGCTCAAACGTCGAATTTGGGATGTTTGGGATATTTTGAAAACTGCCGGGGGGGGGGCGAAATGTGACCCATAGCTGCTTTCAGTAATTGACATATTTTCGGTATAAAATGTCGTAATTTCAACCTACAAATATGTGCAGAGAGCCAGAATTTGGCTCCAAAATATGGTTCAAGGGTTGAATTTGGGATGCTTGGGATTTTTTTAAAACTGAATAGTGGGCTTGGGCAAAATGTGATCTATCGTCGCTTTTAGTAATTGGCACATTTTCCGTATAAAAAGTCGTTTTTCAAACTGCGAATACGTGCAGAAAGCCAGAATTTGGCTCCAAAATCCAAAATCCAAGGGTCGAATTTAGGATGTTTGGGATATTTGAAAACTGCAAGAGGGTTTGGGCAAAATGTGACGCATCGCTGCTTTCAGTAATTGGCATATTTTCAGTATAAAAAGTCGTAATTTCAAACTGCGAATACGTGCAGAGAGCCAGAATTTGACTCCAAAATAAGGCTCCCGGGTTCAATTTGGGATGTTTTGGATGGTTTGAAACCTGCAGGGAAGGTTTGGGCAAAATGTGATCCATCGCTCCTTTCAGTAATTGTCATGTTTTCGGTATAAAAAATCGTAATTTCAGACAGCGAATACGCGCAGAAAGCCAGAATTTGGCTCCAAAATATGGCTCAAGGGTCGAATTTGGGATGTTTGGGATATTTTGCAAACTGCAGGGGGGTTTGGGCAAAATGTGACCCATCGCTTTTTTCAGTAATTGGCATATTTTCAAGCGTCAAATTTGGGATGTTTGGGATAAAAAGTCGTAATTTCAAACTGCGAATACGTGCAGAGAACCAGAATTTGGCTCCAAAATAATTCTCAAGGGTCAAATTTGGGATGTTTGGGATATTTTAAAAAGTGCATGGAAGGTTTGGGTAAAATGTGATCCATCGCTGCTCTCAGTAGGTGGCATATTTTCGGTAAAAAAATTCGTAATTTCAAACTGCAAATACGTGCAGAGAGCCAGAATTTGGCTCCAAAATACGGCTCATGGGTCGAATTTGGAATGTTTGGGATAATTTGATAACTGCAGAGAGGGTTTCGTCAAAATGTGATCCATCGCTGCTTTCAGTAATTGGCATATTTTCGGTATAAAAAGTCGTAATTTCAAACAACGAATACATGCAGAAAGCCAAAATTTGGCTCCAAAATATGGCTCAAGGGTCAAACTTGGAATGTTTGGGATATTTTGAAAACTGCAGGGATGGCTTGTGCATAATGTGATCCATCGCCGCACTCTGTAATTGGCATATTTTCGGTATAAAATGTCATAATTTCAAAATACTAATACATGCAGAGAGCCCGAGTTTTGCTCTCCAAATTATGGCTCAAGCGTTGAATTTGGGATGTTTGGGATATATTTAAAACTGCAAAGAGGGTTTGGGCAAAATGTGATCCATTGCCGCTTTCAGTAATTGTCATGTTTTCGTTATAAAATGACGCAATTTCAAACAGCGAATACGTGCAGAGGCAGAATTTGGCTCCAAAATATAGCTCATGGGTCGAATTTGGGATGTTTGGGATATTTTGCAAACTGCCGGGAGGTTTGGGCAAAATGTGACCCATCGCTGCTTTCAGTAATTGGCTTATTTTCAAGCGTCAAATTTGGGATGTTTGGGATAAAAAGTCATAATTTCAAACTGCGAATACATGCAGAGAGCCAGAATTTAGCTCAAAATAATTCTCAAGGGTCGAATTTGGATGTTTGGGATATTTTGAAAACTACATTCATGGTTTGGGCAAAATGTGATCCATCGCCGCTCTCAGTAATTGGCATATTTTCCCTATAAAAACTCGTAATTTCAAACTGCGAATACGTGCAGAGAGCCAGAATTTGGCTCCAAAATATAGGTCATGGGTCGAATTTGGGATGTTTGGAATATTATGAAAATTGCAGGGGAGTTTGGGCAAAGTGTGACCCATCGTCGCAATCAGTAATTGGCATATTTTCGGTAGAAAATTAAATAATTTCAAACTGCGAATACGTGCAGAGAGCCCGAATTTGGCTCCAAAATATGGCTCAAGCGTCGAATTTGGAATGTTTGGGATATTTTGAAAACTGCAGGGAGGGTTTGGGCAAAATGTGATCCATCGCGGTTTTCAGTAATTGTCATGTTTTCGGTATAAAAATCGTAATTTCAAACTGCGAATACTCGCAGAAAGCCTGATTTTGGCTCCAAAATATGGCTCAAAGGTCGAATTTGGGATGTTTGGGATATTTTGCAAACTGCCAGGGAGTTTGAGCAAAATGAGACCCATCGCTGTTTTCAGTAATTGGCATATTTATAAGCGTCAAATTTGGGAAGTTTGGGATAAAGAGTCGTAATTTCAAACTGCGAATACGTGCAGAGAGCCAGAAGTTAGCTCCAAAATAATTCTCAAGGTTCAAATTTAGGATGTTTGGAATATTTTGAAAATTGCAGGGAAGGTTGGGGGCAAAATTTGATCCATCGCCGCTCTCAGTAATTGGCATATTTTCGGTATAAAAAGTCGTAAACTCAAACTGCGAATACGTGCAGAGAGCCAGAATTTGACTCCAAAACATGACTCAAGGGTCGAATTTGGGATGTTTGGGATAATTTGATAACTGCATAGACGGTTTCGTCAAAATGTGATCCATCGCTGCTTTCAGTAATTGGCATATTTTCGGTATAAAAAGTCGTAATTTCAAACAACGAATACATGCAGAAAGAGCCAAAATTTGGCTCCAAAATATGGCTCAAGGGTTAAACTTGGGATGTTTGGGATATTTTGAAAACAGCAGGGATGGCTTGGGCAAATGTGATCCATCGCTGCACTCAGTAATTGGCATATTTTCGGTATAAAATGTCATAATTTCAAACTGCTAATACGTGCAGAGAGCCCGAATTTGCTCCAAACTATGACTCAAGCGTCGAATTTGGGATGTTTGGGATATATTTAAAACTGCAGGGAGGGTTTGGGCAAAATGTGATCCATTGCCGCTTTCAGTAATTGTAATGTTTTCGTTATAAAATGTCGTAATTTCAAACAGCGAATACGTGCAGAGTGCCAGAATTTGGCTCCAAAATATAGCTCATGGGTCGAATTTGGGATGATTGGGATATTTTGCAAACTGCCGGGGGGTTTGGGCAAAATGTGACCCATCGCTGCTTTCAGTAATTAGCTAATTTTCAAGCGTCAAATTTAGGATGTTTGGGATAAAAAGTCATAATTTCAAACTGCGAATACATGCAGAGAGCCAGAATTTAGCTCCAAAATAATTCTCAAGGGTCGAATTTGGGATGTTTGGGATATTTGAAAACTACAGGGAAGGTTTGGGCAAAATATGATCCATCGCCGCTCTCAGTAGTTGGCATATTTTCGGTATAAAAACATGGAATTTCAAACTGCGAATACGTGCAGAGAGCTAGAATTTGGCTCCAAAATATGGCTCAAGCGTTGAATTTGGGATGTTTGGGATATTTTGGAAACAGCAGGGAGGGTTTGGGAAAAAAGTGATCCATCGCAGGTTTCAGTAATTGGCATATTTTCGGTATAAAAGTCGTAATTTCAAACTGTGAATACATGCAGAGAGCCAGAATTTGGCTCCAAAATATGGCTCAAGCGTCGCATTTGGGATGTTTGCTATATTTTGAAAACTACAGGGAGGGTTTGGGCAAAATATGATCCATCGCTGCTCTCAGTAAATGGCATATTTCCGGTATAAAAAGACGTAATTTCAAACTGCGAATACGTGCAGAGAGCCCAAATTGGGTTTCAAAATATGGCTCAAGCGTCAATTTTTGGGATGTTTGGGATATTTTGAAAACTGCAGGGGGGGGGGGGCAAAATGTGACCTATCGCTGCTCTCAGTAATTGACATATTTTCGGTATAAAAAGTAGTAATTTCAAACTGCGTATACGCGCAGAGAGCTAGATTCTGGCTCCAAAATATGGCCCAAACGTTGAATTTGGGATATTTGGGATAATTTGAAAACTGCAGAGAGGGTTTCGTCAAAATGTGAAATATCGCTGCTCTCAGTAATTGGCATATTTTCGGTATAAAAAGTCGTAATTTCAAACAACGAATACAGTGATGCAGAGGATTAAGAGAGTGATGCAAAGGCTTTAGAGAGGGATGCAGAGGCTCACGTGAGGGTTGCAGAGGCCCATGAGAGGGATGCAGCATCAAAAGAGGGATGCAGAGGCTCAAGTGAGGGATGCAGAAGCACAAGAAAGGGATGCAGAGGATCTTGAGAGTGATGCACACGCTCAAGAGAGGGATGCAGAGGCTTATGAGAGTGATTCAAAGGCTCAAGAGAGGGATGCAGAGGCTCATGAGAGGGATGCAGGACTTAGAGAGATGGATGTACAGGCTCAAGAGAGTGATTCAGAGGCTTACGAGAGTGATGCAGAGGCTTAAGAGAGTGATGTAGTGGCTTAAGAGAGGGATGCAGAGGCTCAAGTGAGGGATGCATAGGCTCAAGAGAGGGATGCAGGGGCTCAAGAGAGGGATGCAGAGGCTCAGGTGAGGGATGCAGAGGCACAAGAGAGGGATGCAGAGGCTCTTGAGAGTGACGCAGAGGCTCAAGAGAGGGTGGCAGAGGCTCATGCGAGGGATGCAGGAGTTCAAGAGAGTGTGAAGAGGCTTACGAAAGTGATGCAGAGGCTCAAAAATGATGCAGAGGCTTAAGAGAGTGATGCAGAGGCTGAAGAGAGTGTTGCAGAGGCTTAAGAGAGGGATGCAGAGTCAAGAGAGTGATACAAAGGCTCAAGAGAGTGATGCAGAGGCTGAAGAGAGTGTGCAGAGTTAAGAGAGGGATGCAGAGGCTCAAGAGAGAGATGCAGAGGCTTAAGAGAGTATGAGAGGCTAAAGAGAGTGCAGAGGCTTAAGAGAGGATGCAGAGGTTCAAGAGAGTCATGCAGAGGCACAAGTGCAGAGGCACTTGAGCCTCTGCATCCCTCTCTTGAGCCTCTGCATCCCTCTCTTAAGCCTCTGCATCACTCTCTTAAGCCTCTGCATCACTCTCGTAAACCTCTCCGTCTCTCTCTTGAGCCTCTGCATCCCTCTCTTAAGCCTCTGCATCACTCTGTTCAGCCTCTGCATCACTCTCTAGAGCCTCTCCGTCTCTCTCTTGAACCTCTGCATCCCTCTCTTTAGCCTCTGCATCATTCTCTTCAGCCTCTGCATCCCTCTCTTAAGCCTCTGCATCATTCTCTTCAGCCTCTGCATTCCTCTCTTAAGCCTCTGCATCACTCTCTTGATCCTCTGCATCCCTCTCCTAAGCCTCTGCATCACTCTCTTGAGCCCCTGCATCATTCTCTTGAGCCACTGCATTTCTCTCTTAAGCCTCTACATCATTCTCTTGTGCCTCTGCATCACTCTCTTGAACCTCTGCATCACTCTCTTAAGCCTCTGCATCTCTCTCTTCAGCCTCTGCATCCCTCTCTTGAGCCTCTGCATCCCTCTCTTAAGCCTCTGCATCACTCTCTTAAACCTCTGCATCCCTCTCTTGAGCCTCTACATCCCTCTCTTGAGACTCTACATCCCTCTCTTAAGCCTATGCATCACTCTGTTGAGCCTTTGCATCACTCTCTTGAGCCTCTGCATCCCTCTCTTAAGCCTCTGCAACACTCTCTTTAGCCTCTGCACCACACCCTTGAGCCTTTGCATCACTCTCTTGAGCCTCTGCTTCCCTCTTTTAAGCCTCTGCAACACTCTCTTCAGCCTCTACATCACTCTCTTAAGCCTCTGCATCCTTTTTTTAGCCTCTGCATCACTTTCTTAATCCTCTGCATCCCTTTCTTGAGCCTTTGCATTACTCTCTTGAACTCCTGCATCCCTCTCATGAGCCTCTGCATCCCTCTCCTGAGCCTTTGCATTACTC
Source organism: Procambarus clarkii (assembly GCF_040958095.1). Lineage (NCBI taxonomy): Eukaryota > Metazoa > Arthropoda > Malacostraca > Decapoda > Cambaridae > Procambarus > Procambarus clarkii. The sequence continues at coordinate 375,311 of NC_091160.1, forward strand.
TCCTAAGCCTCTGCATCCCTTTTTTATGCCTCTGCATCCCTCACTTGAGCCTCTGCATCCCTCTCTTGAGCCCCTGCATCCCTTTCTTGAGCCTCTGCACCCCTCGCTTGAGCCTCTGCATCCCTCTCTTAAGCCTCTGCATCACTCTCTTAAGCCTCTGCTTCACTCTCGTAAGCCTCTGAATCACTCTCTTGAGCCTCTGCATCCCTCTCTTGAACTCCTGCATCCATCTCATGAGCCTCTGCATCCCTCTCTTGAGCCTTTGCATCACTCTCTTAAGCCTCTGCATCCCTCTCTTGAGCCTTTGCATCACTCTCAAGAGCCTCTGCATTTCTCTCTTGTGCCTCTGCATCCCTCACTTGAGCCTCTGCTTCCCTCTCTTAAGCCTCTGCTTCACTCTCGTAAGCCTCTGAATCACTCTCTTGAGCCTCTGCATCCCTCTCTTGAACTCCTGCATCCCTCTCATGAGCCTCTGCATCCCTCTCTTGAGCCTTTGCATTACTCTCTTGAACTCCTGCATCCCTCTCATGAGCCTCTGCATCCCTCTCCTGAGCCTTTGCATTACTCTCCTAAGCCTCTGCATCCCTCTTTTGTGCCTCTGCATCCCTCACTTGAGCCTCTGCATCCCTCTCTTGAGCCCCTGCATCCCTTTCTTGAGCCTCTGCACCCCTCGCTTGAGCCTCTGCTTCCCTCTCTTGAGCCTCTGCATCCCTCTCTCAAGCCTCTGCATCACTCTCTTGAGCCTCTGCATTACTCCCTTGAGCCTCTGCATCCCTCTCCTAATCCTCTGCCTCACTCTCTTAAGCCTCTGAATCACTCTCTTGAGCCTCTGCATCCCTCTCTTGAACTCCTGCATCCCTCTCATGAGCCTCTGCATCCCTCTCTTGAGCCTTTGCATCACTCTCTTAAGCCTCTGCATCCCTCTCTTGAGCCTCTGCATCACTCTCAAGAGCCTCTGCATTCCTCTCTTGTGCCTCTGCATCCCTCACTTGAGCCTCTGCTTCCCTCTCTTGAGCCTCTGCATCCCTCTCTCAAGCCTCTGCCTCACTCTCTTGAGCCTCTGCATTACTCCCTTGAGCCTCTGCATCCCTCTCCTAATCCTCTGCCTCACTCTCTTAAGCCTCTGAATCACTCTCTTGAGGCCTCTGCATAACTCTCATGATTCTTTTCATCACTCTCGTAAGCCTCTGAATCACTCACGTCAACCTCTGCATCACTCTCTTAAGCCTCTGCTTCCCTCTCTTGATCCTCTGCATCACTCTCTTGAGCTTCTGCATCACTTTCTTAAGCCGTCTTCATCCCTCTCTTCGTCTTCTGCATCACTCTCTTGAGCCTCTGTACTATTCTCTTGAGCCTCTGCATCCCTCTCTTAAGCCGCTACATCATTCTCATTGAATTTGGGATGTTTGGGATATTTTGGAAACTGCAGGGAGGGTTTGGGAAAAAAAGTGATCCATCGCAGGTTTCAGTAATTGGCATATTTTCGGTATAAAAGTCGTAATTTCAAACTGGGAATACATGCAGAGAGCCAGAATTTGGCTCCAAAATATGGCTCAAGCGTCGCATTTGGGATGTTTGCTATATTTTGAAAACTACAGGGAGGGTTTGGGCAAAATATGATCCATCGCTGCTCTCAGTAAGTGGCATATTTCCGGTATAAAAAGACGTAATTTCAAACTGCGAATACGTGCAGAGAGCCCAAATTGGGTTTCAAAATATGGCTCAAGCGTCGATTTTTGGGATGTTTGGGATATTTTGAAAACTGCAGGGGGGGGGGGGGTTTGGGCAAAATGTGACCTATCGCTGCTCTCAGTAATTGACATATTTTCGGTATAAAAAGTAGTAATTTCAAACTGCGTATACGTGCAGAGAGCTAGATTTTGGCTCCAAAATATGGCCCAAACGTTGAATTTGGGATATTTGGGATAATTTGAAAACTGCAGAGAGGGTTTCGTCAAAATGTGAAACATCGCTGCTCTCAGTAATTGGCATATTTTCGGTATAAAAAGTCGTAATTTCAAAACACGAATACATGCAGAAAGCCAAAATTTGGCTCCAATATATGGCTCAAGGGTCGAATTTGTGATGTTTAGGATATTTTGGAAACTGCAGGGAGGGTTTGGGCAAAATGTGATCCATCGCTGCTTTTCAGTAATTGGCATATTTTCGGTATAAAAAGTCGTAATTTCAAACTGCGAATACGTGCAGAGAGCCTGAATTTGGCTCGAAAATATGGCTCAAACGTCGAATTTGGGATGTTTGGGATATTTTAAAAACTGCAGGGAGGGTTTGGGCAAAATGATATCCATCGCCGCTTTCAGTAATTGTCATGTTTCCGGTATAAAAAGTCGTAATTTCAAACAGCGAATAAGCGCAGAAAGCCAGAATTTGGCTCCAAAATATAGCTCAAGCGTCAAATTTGGGATATTTTAAAAACTGCAGGCGGGGGGGGGGGTTTGGGCAAAATGTGACCTATCGCTGCTTTCAGTAATTGACATATTTTCGGTATAAAAAGTAGTAATTTCAAACTGCGCATACGTGCAGAGAGCTAGAATTTGGCTCCAAAATATGGCCCAAACGTCGAATTTGGGATATTTGGGATAATTTGAAAACTGCAGAGAGGGTTTCGTCAAAATGTGAAACATCGCTGCTCTCAGTAATTGGCATATTTTCGGTATAAAAAGTCGTAATTTCAAACAACGAATACATGCAGAAAGCCAAAATTTGGCTCCAATATATGGCTCAAGGGTCGAATTTGTGATGTTTAGGATATTTTGGAAACTGCAGGGAGGGTTTGGGCAAAATGTGATCCATCGCCGCTTTCAGTAATTGGCATATTTTCGGTATAAAAAGTCGTAATTTCAAACTGCGAATACGTGCAGAGAGCCTGAATTTGGCTCGAAAATATGGTCAAACGTCGAATTTGGGATGTTTGGGATATTTTAAAAACTGCAGGGAGGGTTTGGGCAAAATGATATCCATCGCCGCTTTCAGTAATTGTCATGTTTTCGGTATAAAAAGTCGTAATTTCAAACAGCGAATAAGCGGAGAAAGCCAGAATTTGGCTCCAAAATATGCTCAAGCGTCGAATTTGGGATGTTTGGGATATTTTAAAACTGCAGGGGGGGGGGGGGCAATGTGACCTATCGCTGCTTTCAGTAATTGACATATTTTCGGTATAAAAAGTCGTAATTTCAAACTGCGAATACGTGCAGAGAGCCAGAATTCTCCAAAATATGGCCAAGGGTCGAATTTGGGATGTTTGGGATATTTGAAAACTGCAGGGAGGGTTTGTAAATGATCATCGCTGCTTTCAGTAATTGGCATATTTTCAGTATAAAAGTCGTAATTTCAAACTGCGAATACGTGCAGAGAGCCAGAATTTGGCTCCAAAATAAATCCAGGGTCGAATTTGGATGTTTGGGATATTTGAAAACTGCAGAGGGTTTGGGCAAAATGTGACGCCGCTTTCAGTAATTGTCATGTTTTCGGTATAAAAATTCGTAATTTCAAACAGCGAATACGTGCAGAGAGCCAGAATTTGCTCCAAAATAAGGCTCAAGGTCGAATTTGGGATGTTTGGGATATTTTGAAAACTGCAGGGGTTTGGCAAAATTGTGACCATCGCCGCTTTCAGTAATTGCATATTTTCGGTATAAAAAGTCGTAATTTCAAACTGCGAATACGTGCAGAGAAGCCAGAATTTGGCTCCAAAAATATTCTCAAGGGTCGAATTTGGGATGTTTGGGATATTTTGAAAATGCAGGGAGGTTTGGGCAAAATATCCATCGCCGCTTTCAGTAATTGGCATATTTTCGGTATAAAAGTCGTAATTTCAAACTGCGAATACGTGCAGAGAAGAAATTTGGCTCCAAATATCTCAAGGTTGAATTGGGATGTTTGGGATATTTGAAACTGCAGGGAGGGTTTGGGCAAAATGTGATCCATCGCCGTTTCAGTAATTGGCATATTTTCGGTATAAAAGTCGTAATTTCAAACTGCGAATACGTGCAGAGAGCCAAATTTGGCTCCAAAATATGGCTCAAGGGTCGAATTGGGATGTTTGGGATATTTTGAAAATGCAGGGAGGGTTTGGGCAAAATGTGATCCATCGCCGTTTCAGTAATTGTCATGTTTTCGGTATAAAAAGTCGTAATTTCAAACAGCGAATGCTCGCAGAAAGCCTGATTTTGGCTCCAAAATATGGCTCAAATCGAATTTGGGATGTTTGGGATATTTTGCAAACTGCCAGGGAGTTTGAGCAAAATGAGACCCATCGCTCTTTTCAGTAATTGGCATATTTTCAAGCGTCAAATTTGGGAAGTTTGGGATAAAGATTCGTAATTTCAAACTGCGAATACGTGCAGAGAGTCAGAATTTAGCTCCAAAATAATTCTCAAGGTTCAAATTTAGGATGTTTGGGATATTTTGAAAATTGCAGGGAAGGTTGTGGGCACAATTTGATCCATCGCCGCTCTCAGTAATTGGCATATTTTCGGTATAAAAAGTCGTAAATTCAAACTGCGAATACGTGCAGAGAGCCAGAATTTGGCTCAAAAACATGACTCAAGGGTCGAATTTGGGATGTTTGGGATAATTTAATAACTACAGAGAGGGTTTCGTCAAAATGTGATCCATCGCTGCTTTCAGTAATTGGCATATTTTCGTTATAAAATCTCGTAATTTCAAACTGGGAATACATGCAGAGAGCCAGAATTTGGCTCCAAAATATGGCTCAAGCGTCGCATTTGGGATGTTTGCTATATTTTGAAAACTACAGGGAGGGTTTGGGCAGAAAGCCAGAATTTGGCTCCAAAATATGGCTCAAGGGTCGAATTTGGGATGTTTGGGATATTTTGCAAACTGCAGGGGGGTTTGGGCAAAATGTGACCCATCGCTTTTTTCAGTAATTGGCATATTTTCAAGCGTCAAATTTGGGATGTTTGGGATAAAAAGTCGTAATTTCAAACTGCGAATACGTGCAGAGAACCAGAATTTGGCTCCAAAATAATTCTCAAGGGTCAAATTTGGGATGTTTGGGATATTTTAAAAACTGCATGGAGGGTTTGGGTAAAATGTGATCCATTGCTGCTCTCAGTAGGTGGCATATTTTCGGTAAAAAAATTCGTAATTTCATTCTGCAAATACGTGCAGAGAGCCAGAATTTGGCTCCAAAATACGGCTCAAGGGTCGAATTTGGAATGTTTGGGATAATTTGATAACTGCAGAGAGGGTTTCGTCAAAATGTGATCCATCGCTGCTTTCAGTAATTGGCATATTTTCGGTATAAAAAGTCGTAATTTCAAACAACGAATACATGCAGAAAGCCAAAATTTGGCTCCAAAATATGGCTGAAGGGTCAAAATTGGGATGTTTGGGATATTTTGAAAACAGCAGGGATGGCTTGGGCAAAATGTGATCCATCGCTGCACTCAGTAATTGGCATATTTTCGGTATAAAATGTCATAATTTCAAACTGCTAATACGTGCAGAGAGCCCGAATTTTGCTCCAAATTATGACTCAAGCGTCGAATTTGGGATGTTTGGGATATATTTAAAACTGCAGGGAGGGTTTGGGCAAAATGTGATCCATTGCCGCTTTCAGTAATTGTCATGTTTTCGTTATAAAATGTCATAATTTCAAACAGCGTATACGTGCAGAGTGCCAGAATTTGGCTCCAAAATATAGCTCATGGGTCGAATTTGGGATGTTTGGATTATTTTGCAAACTGCCGGGGGGTTTGGGCAAAATGTGACCCATCGCTGCTTTCAGTAATTAGCTAATTTTCAAGCGTCAAATTTGGGATGTTTGGGATAAAAAGTCATAATTTCAAACTGCAAATACATGCAGAGAGCCAGAATTTAGCTCCAATATAATTCTAAAAGGGTCGAATTTGGGATGTTTGGGATATTTTGAATACTACAGGGAAGGTTTGGGCAAAATGTGATCCATCGCCGCTCTCAGTAATTGGCATATTTTCGGTATAAAACTTGTAATTTCAAACTGCGAATACGTGCTGAGAGCTAGAATTTGGCTCCAAAATATGGCTCAAGCGTTGAATTTGTGATGTTTGGGATATTTTGGAAACAGGAGGGTTTGGGAAAAAAAGTGATCCATCGCAGGTTCAGTAATTGGCATATTTTCGGTATAAAAGTCGTAATTTCAAACTGGGAATACATGCAGAGAGCCAGAATTTGGCTATAAAATATGGCTCAAGGGTCGAATTTGTGATGTTTAGGATATTTTGGAAACTGCAGAGAGGGTTTCGTCAAAATGTGATCCATCGCTGCTTTCAGTAATTGGCATATTTTCGGTATAAAAAGTAGTAATTTCAAACTGCGAAAACGTACAGAGAGCCCGAATTTGGCTCGAAAATATGGCTCAAACGTCGAATTTGGGATGTTTGGGATATTTTAAAAACTGCAGGGAGGGTTGGGGCAAAATGATATCCATCGCCGCTTTCAGTAATTGTCATGTTTTCGGTATAAAAATTCGTAATTTCAAACAGCGAATACGTGCAGAGAGCCAAAATTTGACTCCAAAAATGACTCAAGCGTCAAATTTGGGAAGTTTGGGATAAAGAGTCGTAATTTCAAACTGCGAATACGTGCAGAGAGCCAGAATTTAGCTCCAAAATAATTCTCAAGGTTCAAATTTAGGATGTTTGGAATATTTTGAAAATTGCAGGGAAGGTTGGGGGCAAAATTTGATCCATCGCCGCTCTCAGTAATTGGCATATTTTCGGTATAAAAAGTCGTAAACTGAAACTGCGAATACGTGCAGAGAGCCAGAATTTGACTCCAAAACATGACTCAAGGGTCGAATTTGGAATGTTTGGGATAATTTGATAACTGCAGAGAGGGTTTCGTCAAAATGTGATCCATCGCTGCTTTCAGTAATTGGCATATTTTCGGTATAAATGTCGTAATTTCAAAGAACGAATACATGCAGAAAGCCAAAATTTGGCTCCAAAATATGGCTCAAGGGTTAAACTTGGGATGATTGGGATATTTTGAAAACAGCAGGGATGGCTTGAGCAAAATGTGATCCATCGCTGCACTCAGTAATTGGCATATTTTCGGTATAAAATGTCATATTTTCAAACTGCTAATACGTGCAGAGAGCCCGAATTTTGCTCCAAATTATGACTCAAGCGTCGAATTTGGGATGTTTGGGATATATTTAAAACTGCAGGGAGGGTTTGGGCAAAATGTGATCCATTGCCGCTTTCAGTAATTGTCATGTTTTCGTTATAAAATGTCATAATTTCAAACAGCGTATACGTGCAGAGTGCCAGAATTTGGCTCCAAAATATAGCTCATGGGTCGAATTTGGGATGTTGGGATATTTTGCAAACTGCCGGGGGGTTTGGGCAAAATGTGACCCATCGCTGCTTTCAGTAATTAGCTAATTTCAAGCGTCAAATTTGGGATGTTTGGGATAAAAAGTCATAATTTCAAACTGCAAATACATGCAGAGAGCCAGAATTTAGCTCCAAAATAATTCTCAAGGGTCGAATTTGGGAAGTTTGGTATATTTTGAAAACTACAGGGAAGGTTTGGGCAAAATGTGATCCATCGCCGCTCTCAGTAATTGGCATATTTTCGGTATAAAAACTTGTAATTTCAAACAGCGAATACGTGCAGAGAGCTAGAATTTGGCTCCAAAATATGGCTCAAGCGTTGAATTTGGGATGTTTGGGATATTTTGGAAACAGGAGGGAGGGTTTGGGAAAAAAAGTGATCCATCGCAGGTTTCAGTAATTGGCATATTTTCGGTATAAAAGTCGTAATTTCAAACTGGGAATACATGCAGAGAGCCAGAATTTGGCTCCAAAATATAGCTCAAGGGTCGAATATGTGATTTTTTGGATATTTTGGAAACTGCAGAGAGGGTTTCGTCAAAATGTGATCCATCGCTGCTTTCAGTAATTGGCATATTTTCGGTATAAAAAGTCGTAATTTCAAACAACGAATACATGCAGAAAGCCAAAATTTGGCTCCAAAATATGGCTCAAGGGTCGAATTTGTGATGTTTAGGATATTTTGGAAACTGCAGGGAGGGTTTGGGCAAAATGTGATCATCGCCGCTTTCAGTAATTGTCATGTTTTCGGTATAAAAAGTCGTAATTTCAAACTGCGAATACGTTCAGAGAGCCCGAATTTGGCTCGAAAATATGGCTCAAACGTCGAATTTGGGATGTTTGGGATATTTTAAAAACTGCAGGGAGGGTTTGGGCAAAATGATATCCATCGCCGCTTTCAGTAATTGTCATGTTTTCGGTATAAAAATTCGTAATTTCGAACAGCGAATAAGCGCAGAAAGCCAGAATTTGGCTCCAAAATATGGCTCAAGCGTCGAATTTGCCATGTTTGGGATATTTTGAAAACTGCAGGGCCCCCCCCTGCAGAGTGCAGGGGGTGTTTGGCCGAATTGTGACCCATCGCTGCTTTCAGTAATTGACATATTTTCGGTATAAAAAGTCGTTTTTCAAACTGCGAATACGTGCAGAAAGCCAGAATTCGGCTAGAAAATATGGCTCAAGGGTCGAATTTGGGATGTTTGGGATATTTTTAAAACTGCAGGGAGGGTTTGGGAATAATGTGATCCATCGCCGCTTTCCGTAATTGGCATATTTTCAGTATAAAAGTCATAATTTCAAACTGCGAATACGTGCAGAGAGCCAGAATTTGGCTCCAAAATCCAAAATCCATGGGTCGAATTTAGGATGTTTGGGATATTTGAAAACTGCAAGGGGTTTGGGCAAAATGTGACGCATCGCTACTTTCAGTAATTGGCATATTTTCAGTATAAATATTCGAAATTTCAAACTGCGAATACGTGCAGAGAGCCAGAATTTGACTCCAAAATAAGGCTCCAGAGACGAATTTGGGATGTTTGGGATATTTTGAAACGTGCAGGTCGGGAGGGGGGGGGGGGTTGACAAAATGTGACCATCGCCGCTCTCAGTAGTTGGCATATTTTCGGAATAAAAAGTCGAAATTTCAAACAGTGAATACGTGCAGAGAGCCCGAATAGAGCCCGAATTAATGAGAGCGGCGATGGGTCACATGTTTCCCAAACCCTTCCTGCAGTTTTCAAAATATCCCAAGCATCCCTAATTCGACCCATGAGCCATATTTTGGAACCAAATTCTGGCTCTCTGCACTTATTCGCAGGTTGAAATTACGACATTTTATACCGAAAATATGTTAATTACTAAGAGATGCGATGGGTCACATTTTGCCCAAATATATGGGTCACATTTTGCCATTTTTTGGAGCCAAAATCTAGCTCTCTGCACGTATACGCAGTTTGAAATTACTACTTTTTATACCAAAAATATGTCAATTACTGGGAGCAGCGATAGGTCACATTTTGCCCAAACCCCCCCCCCCACTGCAGTTTTCAAAATATCCCAAACATCCCAAAAATCGACGCTTGAGCCATATTTTGAAACCAAATTTGGGCTCTCTGCACGTATTCGCAGTTTGAAATTACGTCTTTTTATACCGGAAATATGCCATTTACTGAGAAAAGCGATGGATCATATTTTGCCCAAACCCTCCCTGTAGTTTTCAAAATATAGCAAACATCCCAAACGCGACGCTTGAGCCATATTTTGGAGCCAAATTCTGGCTCTCTGCATGTAGTCCCAGTTTGAAATTACGAGATTTTATACCGAAAATATGCCAATTACTGAAACCAGCGATGGATCACATTTTGACGAAACCCTCTCTGCAGTTATCAAATTATCCCAAACATCCCAAATTCGACCCTTGAGTCATGTTTTGGAGCCAAATTCTGGCTCTCTTCACGTATTCGCAGTTTGAATTTACGACTTTTTTAACCGAAAATATGCCAATTACTGAGAGCGGCGATGGATCAAATTGTGCCCCCAACCTTCCCTGCAATTTTCAAAATATCCCAAACATCCTAAATTTGAACCTTGAGAATTATTTTGGAGCTAAATTCTGACTCTCTGCACGTATTCGCAGTTTGAAATTACGACTCTTTATCCCAAACTTCCCAAATTTGACGCTTGAAAATATGCCAATTACTGAAAACAGCGATGGGTCTCATTTTGCTCAAACTCCCTGGCAGTTTGCAAAATATCCCAAACATCCCAAATTCGACCTTTGAGCCATATTTTGGAGCCAAAATCAGGCTTTCTGCGAGTATTCGCAGTTTGAAATTACGACTTTTTATACCGAAAACATGACAATTACTTAAAACGGCGATGGATCACATTTTGCCCAAACCCTCCCTGCAGTTTTCAAAATATCCCAAACATCCCCAATTTGACCCTTGAGCCATATTTTGGAGCCAACGTTTGGCTTTTCTGCATGTATTCGCAGTTTGAAATTACGACTTTTCATACCGAAAATATGCCAATTACTGAAAGCGGCGATGGATCTCATTTTGCCCAAACCCTCCCTGCAGTTTCCAAAATATCCCAAACATTCCCAATTCAACGCTTGAGAAATAATTTGGAGCCAAATTCTACTTCTCTGCACGTATTCGCAGTTTGAATTTACGACTTTTTATACCGAAAATATGCCAATTACTGAGAGCGGCGGTGGATCAAATTTTGCCCCAAACCTTCCCTGCAATTTTCAAAATATCCCAAACATCCCAAATTCGACCCTTGAGAATTATTTTGGAGCTAAATTCTGGCTCTCTGAACGTATTCGCTGTTTGAAATTACGACTTTTTATACCGAAAACATGACAATTACTGAAAGCGGCGATGGAACATTTTTGGCCAAACCCTTCCTGCAGTTTTCAAAATATTCCAAACATACCAAATTCAACGCTTGAGCCATATTTTTGAGCCAAATTTGGGGTCTCTGCACGTGTTCGCAGTTTGAAATTATTTCATTTTATACCGAAAATATGCCAATTACTGAGTGCGGCGATGGACCACATTTGGCCCAGGGCCTCCTTCAGTTTCAAAAAATCCCAAACATCCCCAATTCAACCCTTGAGCCCTATTTAGGAGCCAAATTTTGGCTTTCTGCATGTATTCGCAGTTTGAAATTACGACTTTTCATACCGAAAATATGCCAATTACTGAAAGCGGCGATGGATCACATTTTGCCCAAACCCTCCCTGTAGTTTCCAAAGTATCCCAAACATCCAAAATTCAACGCTTGAGCCATATTTTGGAGCCAAATTCTATCTCTCTGCACGTTTTTGCAGTTTGAATTTACGACTTTTTATACCGAAAATATGCCAATTACTGAGAGCGGCGGTGGATCAAATTTTGCCCCAAACCTTCCCTGCAATTTTCAAAATATCCCAAACATCCTAAATTTGAACCTTGAGAATTATTTTGGAGCTAAATTCTGGCTCTCTGCACGTATTCGCAGTTTGAATTTATGACTTTTTATCCCAAACTTCCCAAATTTGACGCTTGAAAATAAGCCAATTACTGAAAGCAGCGATGGGTCACATTTTGCCCAAACCCCCCGGCAGTTTGCAAAATATCCCAAAAATCCCAAATACTACGCTTGAGCCATATTTTGAAGCCAAATTCGGGCTCCTGCACGTATTCACTGTTTGAAATTTCGACTTTTTATACCGAAAATATGCCAACTACTGAGAGCGGCGATGGGTCACATTTTGTCCAACCCCCCCCCCCCGACCTGCACGTTTCAAAATATCCCGAACATCCCAAATTCGTCCCTGGAGCCTTATTTTGGAGTCAAATTCTGGCTCTCTGCACGTATTCACAGTTTGAAATTACGAATATTTATACTGAAAATATGCCAATTACTGAAAGTAGCGATGCGTCACATTTTGCCCAAACCCCCTTGCAGTTTTCAAATATCCCAAACATCCTAAATTCGACCCTTGGATTTTGGATTTTGGAGCCAAATTCTGGCTCTCTGCACGTATTCGCAGTTTGAAATTATGACTTTTATACTGAAAATATGCCAATTACGGAAAGCGGCGATGGATCACATTATTCCCAAACCCTCCCTGCAGTTTTAAAAATATCCCAAACATCCCTAATTCGACCCTTGAGCCATATTTTCTAGCCGAATTCTGGCTTTCTGCACGTATTCGCAGTTTGAAAAACGACTTTTTATACCGAAAATATGTCAATTACTGAAAGCAGCGATGGGTCACAATTCGGCCAAACACCCCCCCCCCCTGCAGTTTTCAAAATATCCCAAACATCCCAAATTCGACGCTTGAGCCATATTTGGAGCCAAATTCTGGCTTTCTGCGCTTATTCGCTGTTTGAAATTACGAATTTTTATACCGAAAACATGACAATTACTGAAAGCGGCGATGGATATCATTTTGCCCAAACCCTCCCTGCAGTTTTTAAAATATCCCAAACATCCCAAATTCGACGTTTGAGCCATATTTTCGGGCCAAATTCGGGCTCTCTGTACGTATTCGCAGTTTGAAATTACGACTTTTTATACCGAAAATATGCCAATTACTGAAAGCAGCGATGTATCACATTTTGACGAAACCCTCTCTGCAGTTTCCAAAATATCCTAAACATCACAAATTCGACCCTTGAGCCATATTTTATAGCCAAATTCTGGCTCTCTGCATGTATTCCCAGTTTGAAATTACGACTTTTATACCGAAAATATGCCAATTACTGAAACCTGCGATGGATCACTTTTTTTCCCAAACCCTCCCTCCTGTTTCCAAAATATCCCAAACATCCCAAATTCAACGCTTGAGCCATATTTTGGAGCCAAATTCTAGCTCTCAGCACGTATTCGCAGTTTGAAATTACAAGTTTTATACCGAAAATATGCCAATTACTGAGAGCGGCGATGGATCACATTTTGCCCAAACCTTCCCTGTAGTATTCAAAATATCCCAAACATCCCAAATTCGACCCTTTTAGAATTATATTGGAGCTAAATTCTGGCTCTCTGCATGTATTTGCAGTTTGAAATTATGACTTTTTATCCCAAACATCCCAAATTTGACGCTTGAAAATTAGCTAATTACTGAAAGCAGCGATGGGTCACATTTTGCCCAAACCCCCCGGCAGTTTGCAAAATATCCCAAACATCCCAAATTCGACCCATGAGCTATATTTTGGAGCCAAATTCTGGCACTCTGCACGTATACGCTGTTTGAAATTATGACATTTTATAACGAAAACATGACAATTACTGAAAGCGGCAATGGATCACATTTTGCCCAAACCCTCCCTGCAGTTTTAAATATATCCCAAACATCCCAAATTCGACGCTTGAGTCATAATTTGGAGCAAAATTCGGGCTCTCTGCACGTATTAGCAGTTTGAAATTATGACATTTTATACCGAAAATATGCCAATTACTGAGTGCAGCGATGGATCACATTTTGCCCAAGTCATCCCTGCTGTTTTCAAAATATCCCAAACATCCCAATTTTGACCCTTCAGCCATATTTTGGAGCCAAATTTTGGCTTTCTGCATGTATTCGTTGTTTGAAATTACGACTTTTTATACCGAAAATATGCCAATTACTGAAAGCAGCGATGGATCACATTTTGACGAAACCCTCTCTGCAGTTATCAAATTATCCCAAACATCCCAAATTCGACCCTTGAGTCATGTTTTGGAGTCAAATTCTGGCTCTCTGCACGTATTCGCAGTTTGAAATTACGACTCTTTATCCCAAACTTCCCAAATTTGACGCTTGAAAATATGCCAATTACTGAAAACAGCGATGGGTCTCATTTTGCTCAAACTCCCTGGCAGGTTGCAAAATATCCCAAACATCCCAAATTCGACCTTTGAGCCATATTTTGGAGCCAAAATCAGGCTTTCTGCGAGAATTCGCAGCTTGAAATTACGACTTTTTATACCGAAAACATGACAATTACTGAAAACGGCGATGGATCACATTTTGCCCAAACCCTCCTGCAGTTTTCAAAATATCCCAAACATTCCAAATTCGACGCTTGAGCCATATTTTGGAGCCAAATTCGGGCTCTCTGCACGTATTCGCAGTTTGAAATTATTTCATTTTCTACCGAAAATATGCCAATTACTGATTGCGACGATGGGTCACACTTTGCCCAAACTCCCCTGCAATTTTCATATTATTCCTAACATCCCAAATTCGACCCATGACCTATATTTTGGAGCCAAATTCTGGCTCTCTGCACGTATTCGCAGTTTGAAATTACGAGTTTTTATAGGGAAAATATGGTAATTACTGAGAGCGGCGATGGATCACATTTTGCCAAAACCATCAATGTAGTTTTCAAAATATCCCAAACATCCCAAATTCGACCCTTGAGAATTATTTTGGAGCTAAATTCTGGCTCTCTGCATGTATTCGCAGCATCACTCACTTTAGCCTCTGCATCATACTCTTCAGCCTCTGCATCCCTCTCTTGAGCCTCTGCATCATTCTCCTAAGCCTCTTCATCACTCTCTTGAGCCTCTGTATCACTTTTTGGAGCCTCTGCATCCCTCTCTTAAGCGTCTGCATCACTCTCTTAAGCCTCTGCATCACTCTCCTTAGCCTCTGCATCACTCTCTTGAGCCTCTGCATCACTCTCTTAGGCCTCTGCATCACTCTCTTGAGCCTCTGCATCCCTCTCTTGAGCCTCTGCATCATTTTCCTAAGCCTCTCAATCCCTCACTTGAGCCTCTGCATCCCTCTCATGAGCCTCTGCATCCCTCTCTTGAGCCTTTGCATCACTCACTTAAGCCTCTGCATCCCTGTCGTGAGCCTCTGCATCATTCTTTTGAGTCTCTGCATCCCTCTCTTAAGCCTCTGCATCCCCTGTCTTGAACCTCTGCATCACTCTTTGAGTTTCTTCATCCCTCTCTTAAGCCTCTGCATCATTCTCTTCAGCCTGAGCCAAATTCTGGCTCTCTGCACGTATTCGCTGTTTGAAATTACGACATTTTATAATGAAAACATGACAATTACTGAAAGCGGCAATGGATCAAATTTTGCCAAAACCCTCCCTGCAGTTTTCAATATATCCCAAATATCCCAAATTCGACGCTTGAACCATATTTTGGAGCCAAATTCGGGCTCTCTGCACATATTAGCAGTTTGAAATTATTTCATTTTCTACCGAAAATATGCCAATTACTGAGTGCGGCGATGGATCCCATTTTGCATAAAGCCGCCCCTGAAGTTTTCAAAATATCCCAAACATCCCAAATTCTACGCTTGAGCCATATTTTGGAGCGAAATTCTCGCTCTCTGCACGTATTCGCAGTTTGAAATTACGTCATTTTATACCGAAAATATGCCAATTACTGATTGCGTCGATTGGTCACATTTTGCTCAAACCCCCCTGCAGTTTTCAATATATCCCAAACATCCCAAATTCGACAATGGAGAATTATTTTGGAGCTAAATGCTGGCTCTCTGAACGTATTCGCAGTTTGAAATTACGACATTTTATACCGAAAATATAACAATTACTGAGTGCGGCGATGGATCACATTTTGCATAAAGTCGTCCCTGCATTTTTCAAAATATCCAAAACATCCCAAATCGACGCTTGAGTCATATTTTGAAGCCAAATTCTGGCTCTCTGCAAATATTCGCAGTTTGAAATTACGAATTTATACACCGAAGATATGTCAATTACTGAGAGCGGCGATGGGTCACATTTTTCCCAAACCTTTCCTGCAGTTTTCAAAATATCCCAAGCATCCCTAATTCGACCCATGAGCCATATTTTGGAACCAAATTCTGGCTCTCTGCACATATTCGCAGTTTGAAATTACGAATTTATACACCGAAGATATGTCAATTAATGAGAGCGGCGATGGGTCACATGTTTCCCAAACCCTTCCTGCAGTTTTCAAAATATCCCAAGCATCCCTAATTCGACCCATGAGCCATATTTTGGAACCAAATTCTGGCTCTCTGCACTTATTCGCAGGTTGAAATTACGACATTTTATACCGAAAATATGTTAATTACTAAGAGATGCGATGGGTCACATTTTGCCCAAATATATGGGTCACATTTTGCCATTTTTTGGAGCCAAAATCTAGCTCTCTGCACGTATAGCAGTTTGAAATTACTACTTTTTATACCAAAAATATGTCAATTACTGGGAGCAGCGATAGGTCACATTTTGCCCAAACCCCCCCCCCCCTGCAGTTTTCAAAATATCCCAAACATCCCAAAAATCGACGCTTGAGCTATATTTTGAAACCAAATTTGGGCTCTCTGCACGTATTCGCAGTTTGAAATTACGTCTTTTTATACCGGAAATATGCCATTTACTGAGAGAAGCGATGGATCATATTTTGCCCAAACCCTCCCTGTAGTTTTCAAAATATAGCAAAAATCCCAAATGCGACGCTTGAGCCATATTTTGGAGCCAAATTCTGGCTCTCTGCATGTATTCCCAGTTTGAAATTACGAGATTTTATACCGAAAATATGCCAATTACTGAAACCAGCGATGGATCACATTTTGACGAAACCCTCTCTGCAGTTATCAAATTATCCCAAACATCCCAAATTCGACCCTTGAGTCATGTTTTGGAGCCAAATTCTGGCTCTCTGCACGTATTCGCAGTTTGAATTTACGACTTTTTTAACCGAAAATATGCCAATTACTGAGAGCGGCGATGGATCAACTTGTGCCCCCATCCTTCCCTGCAATTTTCAAAATATCCCAAACATCCTAAATTTGAACCTTGAGAATTATTTTGGAGCTGAATTCTGACTCTCTGCACGTATTCGCAGTTTGAAATTACGACTCTTTATCCCAAACTTCCCAAATTTGACGCTTGAAAATATGCCAATTACTGAAAACAGCGATGGGTCTCATTTTGCTCAACTCCCTGGCAGTTTGCAAAATATCCCAAACATCCCAAATTCGACCTTTGAGCCATATTTTGGAGCCAAAATCAGGCTTTCTGCGAGTATTCGCAGTTTGAAATTACGACTTTTTATACCGAAAACATGACAATTACTGAAAACGGCGATGGATCACATTTTGCCCAAACCCTCCCTGCAGTTTTCAAAATATCCCAAACATCCCCAATTTGACCCTTGAGCCATATTTTGGAGCCAACGTTTGGCTTTTCTGCATGTATTCGCAGTTTGAAATTACGACTTTTCATACCGAAAATATGCCAATTACTGAAAGCGGCGATGGATCTCATTTTGCCCAAACCCTCCCTGCAGTTTCCAAAATATCCCAAACATTCCCAATTCAACGCTTGAGAAATAATTTGGAGCCAAATTCTACTTCTCTGCACGTATTCGCAGTTTGAATTTACGACTTTTTATACCGAAAATATGCCAATTACTGAGAGCGGCGGTGGATCAAATTTTGCCCCAAACCTTCCCTGCAATTTTCAAAATATCCCAAACATCCCAAATTCGACCCTTGAGAATTATTTTGGAGCTAAATTCTGGCTCTCTGAACGTATTCGCTGTTTGAAATTACGACTTTTTATACCGAAAACATGACAATTACTGAAAGCGGCGATGGAACACATTTTGGCCAAACCCTTCCTGCAGTTTTCAAAATATTCCAAACATACCAAATTCAACGCTTGAGCATATTTTTGAGCCAAATTTGGGGTCTCTGCACGTGTTCGCAGTTTGAAATTATTTCATTTTATACCGAAAATATGCCAATTACTGAGTGCGGCGATGGACCACATTTGGCCTAGGCCCTCCCTTCAGTTTTCAAAAAATCCCAAACATCCCCAATTCAACCCTTGAGCCCTATTTAGGAGCCAAATTTTGGCTTTCTGCATGTATTCGCAGTTTGAAATTACGACTTTTCATACCGAAAATATGCCAATTACTAAAAGCGGCGATGGATCACATTTTGCCCAAACCCTCCCTGTAGTTTCCAAAATATCCCAAACATCCAAAATTCAACGCTTGATCCATATTTTGGAGCCAAATTCTATCTCTCTGCACGTTTTTGCAGTTTGAATTTACGACTTTTTATACCGAAAATATGCCAATTACTGAGAGCGGCGGTGGATCAAATTTTGCCCCAAACCTTCCCTGCAATTTTCAAAATATCCCAAACATCCTAAATTTGAACCTTGAGAATTATTTTGGAGCTAAATTCTGGCTCTCTGCACGTATTCGCAGTTTGAAATTATGACTTTTTATCCCAAACTTCCCAAATTTGACGCTTGAAAATAAGCCAATTACTGAAATCAGCGATGGGTCACATTTTGCCCAAACCCCCCGGCAGTTTACAAAATATCCCAAAAATCCCAAATACTACGCTTGAGCCATATTTTGAAGCCAAATTCGGGCTCTCTGCACGTATTCACTGTTTGAAATTTCGACTTTTTATACCGAAAATATGCCAACTACTGAGAGCGGCGATGGGTCACATTTTTCCAACCCCCCCCCCCCCCGACCTGCACGTTTCAAAATATCCCAAACATCCCAAATTCGTCCCTGGAGCCTTATTTAGGAGTCAAATTCTGGCTCTCTACACGTATTCACAGTTTGAAATTACGAATATTTATACTGAAAATATGCCAATTACTGAAAGTAGCGATGCGTCACATTTTGCCCAAACCCCCTTGCAGTTTTCAAATATCCCAAACATCCTAAATTCGACCCTTGGATTTTGGATTTTGGAGCCAAATTCTGGCTCTCTGCACGTATTCGCAGTTTGAAATTATGACTTTTATACTGAAAATATGCCAATTACGGAAAGCGGCGATGGATCACATTATTCCCAAACCTCCCTGCAGTTTTAAAAATATCCCAAACATCCCTAATTCGACCCTTGAGCCATATTTTCTAGCCGAATTCTGGCTTTCTGCACGTATTCGCAGTTTGAAAAACGACTTTTTACCGAAAATATGTCAATTACTGAAAGCAGCGATGGGTCACAATTCGGCCAAACACCCCCCCCCCTGCAGTTTTCAAAATATCCCAAACATCCCAAATTCGACGCTTGAGCCATATTTGGAGCCAAATTCTGGCTTTCTGCGCTTATTCGCTGTTTGAAATTACGAATTTTTATACCGAAAACATGACAATTACTGAAAGCGGCGATGGATATCATTTTGCCCAAACCCTCCCTGCAGTTTTTAAAATATCCCAAACATCCCAAATTCGACGTTTGAGCCATATTTTCGAGCCAAATTCGGGCTCTCTGTACGTATTCGCAGTTTGAAATTACGACTTTTTATACCGAAAATATGCCAATTACTGAAAGCGGCGATGGATCACATTTTGACGAAACCCTCTCTGCAGTTTCCAAAATATCCTAAACATCACAAATTCGACCCTTGAGCCATATTTTGGAGCCAAATTTTGGCTTTCTGCATGTATTCGTTTGAAATTACGACTTTTATACCGAAAATATGCCAATTACTGAAAGCAGCGATGGATCACATTTTGACGAAACCCTCTCTGTTTCCAAAATATCCTAAACATCCAAATTCGACCTTGAGCCATATTTTAGCCAAATTCTGGCTCTCTGCATGTATTCCAGTTTGAAATTACTTTTATACCGAAAATATGCCAATTACTGAAACGCGATGGATCACTTTTTTCCCAAACCCTCCCTGTGTTTCCAAAATATCCCAAACATCCCAAATTCGACCCTTTTAGAATTATTGGAGCTAAATTCTGGCTCTCTGCATGTATTTGCAGTTTGAAATTATGACTTTTTATCCCAAACATCCCAAATTTGACGCTTGAAAATTAGCTAATTACTGAAAGCAGCGATGGGTCACATTTTGCCCAAACCCCCCGGCAGTTTGCAAAATATCCCAAACATCCCAAATTCGACCCATGAGCTATATTTTGGAGCCAAATTCTGGCACTATGCACGTATACGCTGTTTGAAATTATGACATTTTATAACGAAAACATGACAATTACTGAAAGCGGCAACGGATCACATTTTGCCCAAACCCTCCCTGCAGTTTTAAATATATCCCAAACATCCCAAATTCGACGCTTGAGTCATAATTTGGAGCAAAATTCGGGCCCTCTGCACGTATTAGCAGTTTGAAATTATGACATTTTATACCGAAAATATGCCAATTACTGAGTGCAGCGATGGATCACATTTTGCCCAAGCCATCCCTGCTGTTTTCAAAGTATCCCAAACATCCCAAGTTTGACCCTTCAGCCATATTTTGGAGCCAAATTTTGGCTTTCTGCATGTATTCGTTGTTTGAAATTACGACTTTTTATACCGAAAATATGCCAATTACTGAAAGCAGCGATGGATCACATTTTGACGAAACCCTCTCTGCAGTTATCAAATTATCCCAAACATCCCAAATTCGACCCTTGAGTCATGTTTTGGAGTCAAATTCTGGCTCTCTGCACGTATTCGCAGTGTCAGTTTACGACTTTTTATACCGAAAATATGCCAATTACTGAGAGCGGCGATGGATCAAATTTTGCCCCCAACCTTCCCTGCAATTTTCAAAATATTCCAAACATCCTAAATTTGAACCTTGAGAATTATTTTGGAGCTAAATTCTGGCTCTCTGCACGTATTCGCAGTTTGAAATTACGACTCTTTATCCCAAACTTCCCAAATTTGACGCTTGAAAATATGCCAATTACTGAAAACAGCGATGGGTCTCATTTTGCTCAAACTCCCTGGCAGTTTGCAAAATATCCCAAACATCCCAAATTCGACCTTTGGCCATATTTTGGAGCCAAAATCAGGCTTTCTGCGAGAATTCGCAGCTTGAAATTACGACTTTTTATACCGAAAACATGACAATTACTGAAAACGGCGATGGATCACATTTTGCCCAAACCCTCCCTGCAGTTTTCAAAATATCCCAAACATTCCAAATTCGACGCTTGAGCCATATTTTGGAGCCAAATTCGGGCTCTCTGCACGTATTCGCAGTTTGAAATTATTTAATTTTCTACCGAAAATATGCCAATTACTGATTGCGACGATGGGTCACACTTTGCCCAAACTCCCCTGCAATTTTCATAATATTCCAAACATCCCAAATTCGACCCATGACCTATATTTTGGAGCCAAATTCTGGCTCTCTGCACGTATTCGCAGTTTGAAATTACGAGTTTTTATAGGGAAAATATGGCAATTACTGAGAGCGGCGATGGATCACATTTTGCCCAAACCATCAATGTAGTTTTCAAAATATCCCAAACATCCCAAATTCGATCCTTGAGAATTATTTTGGAGCTAAATTCTGGCTCTCTGCATGTATTCGCAGTTTGAAATTATGACTTTTTATCCCAAACATCCCAAATTCGACGCTTGAAAATAAGCCAATTACTGAAAGCAGCGATGGGTCACATTTTGCCCAAACCTCCCGGTAGTTTGCAAAATATCCCAAACATCCCAAATTCGACCCATGAGCTATATTTTGGAGCCAAATTCTGCCTCTCTGCACGTATTCGCTGTTTGAAATTGCGACATTTTATAACGAAAACATGACAATTACTAAAAGCGGCAATGGATCACATTTTGCCCAAACCCTCTTTGCAGTTTTAAATATATCCCAAACATCCCAAATTCGACGCTTGAGCCATAATTTGGAGCAAAATTCGGGCTCTCTGCACGTATTAGTAGTTTGAAATTATGACATTTTATACCGAAAATATGCCAATTACAGAGTGCAGCGACGGATCACATTATGCACAAGCCATCCCTGCAGTTTTCAAAATATCCCAAACATTCCAAGTTTGACCCTTGAGCCATATTTTGGAGCCAAATTTTGGCTTTCTGCATGTATTCGTTGTTTGAAATTACGACTTTTTATACCGAAAATAAGCCAATTACTGAAAGCAGCGATGGATCACATTTTGACGAAACCCTCTCTGCAGTTATCAAATTATCCCAAACATTCCAAATTCGACCCTTGAGGCGTATTTTGGAGCCAAATTCTGGCTCTCTGCACGTATTTGCAGTTTGAAATTACGAATTTTTTTACCGAAAATATGCCACCTACTGAGAGCAGCGATGGATCACATTTTACCCAAACCCTCCATGCAGTTTTTAAAATATCCCAAACATCCCAAATTTGACCCTTGAGAATTATTTTGGAGCAACACACTGGCAGGGGTCTCCAGCAACACACTGGCAGGGGTCTCCAGCAACATACTGGCAGGGGTCTCCAGCAACACACTGGCAGAGGTCTCCATGCAGCAACACACTGGCAGGGGTCTCCAGCAACACACTGGCAGGGGTCTCCAGCAACACATTGGCAGAGGTCTCCAGCAACACACTGGCAGGAGTCTCCAGCAACACATTGGCAGAGGTCTCCAGCAACACACTGGCAGGGGTCTCCAGCAACACACTGGCAGAGGTCTCCAGCAACACACTGGCAGGGGTCTTTAGCAACACATTGGCAGAGGTCTCCAGCAACACACTGGCAGGGGTCTCCAGCAACACACTGGCAGGGGTCTCCAGCAACAAACTGGCAGGGGTCTCCAGCAACATACTGGCAGGGGTCTCCAGCAACACACTGGCAGAGGTCTCCAGCAACACACTGGCAGGGGTCTCCAGCAACACACTGGCAGGGGTCTCCAGCAACACATTGGCAGAGGTCTCCAGCAACACACTGGCAGGGGTCTCCAGCAACACACTGGCAGGGGTCTCCAGCAACACACTGGCAGGGGTCTCCAGCAACACACTGGCAGGGGTGTCCAGCAACACATTGGCAGAGGTCTCCAGCAACACACTGGCAGGGGTCTCCAGCAACACACTGGCAGGGGTCTCCAGCAACACACTGGCAGGGGTCTCCAGCAACACACTGGCAGGGGTCTCCAGCAACACACTGGCAGGGGTCTCCAGCAACACATTGGCAGAGGTCTCCAGCAACACACTGGCAGGGGTCTCCAGCAACACACTGGCAGAGGTCTCCAGCAACACACTGGCAGGGGTCTCCAGCAACACACTGGCAGGGGTCTCCAGCAACACACTGGCAGGGGTCTCCAGCAACACACTGGCAGGGGTCTCCCGCAACACACTGGCAGGGGTCTCCAGCAACACATTGGCAGGGTCTCCAGCAACACACTGGCAGGGTCTCCAGCAACACACTGGCAGGGGTCTCCAGCAACACACTGACAGGCCTGTCCCGACGCGACGCTTTACCCGATTATTTACCCGACGATTTACCCGACGCTTTCCCCAACGCTTTACCCGACGATTTACCCGACAATTTACCCGCCGCTTTACCCGACGATTTACCCGACGATTTACCCGACGATTTACCAGATGATTTACCTGACGGTTTACCCGATGATTATGTTCGGTCCGACCATTTACTTTTCATTTATGGTATGGCAAAAGTAAAGACGATTATGGTCGACGAACATGTTCGGATAGAACATGTTCTTAACCCGGATAAACCTGCGTTCGAGCCTGTCGCAACCGATGCAACTACAGGGCACAGATAGATTTCTGTGATGTCCTCTCCTGTAGGAGCATCAGTTTCGATAGATTCTATGGATAGCCGAAGATTGATTGACGTCAATCAATATCAAATATCATATAACATCAAATCAATCATATAATCATATAATATAAAATATAAAATCAAAACAATAAATGGTTTTACCATTTATTTTCTTTTATGATCGGTCCATTTACCCGACCGGACGATTTACCCGACGGTTTACTCGACGATTTACCCGACAGTTTACAATGACGGTATACCCGAAGGTTTACCCGACGGTTTACTCGACGGTTTACAATGACGATTTACCCGACGGTTTATAATGACGGTTTACCCGACGGTTTACAATGACGGTTTAACCGACGGTTTACCCGACGGTTTACAAAGACGGTTTACCTGCCGCTTTACCCTGACAGTTTACCCGACGTGTTTAGTTTACAGTTTTCACGTCAGTTATCATGAGAACAGATTTTAGACTATTTTATTTTATTTTATTTATTCGACGACTTACACGACGGGTAAACCCCGTCGGGTTTACCTGTCGGGTTTACCCGTTTTTACACGGGTAAAAAACGGGTAAAAATTATCCGACGATTTACGCGACGATTTATCCGACGATTTACGCGACGATTTACCCGACGATTTACGCGACGATTTACGCGACGATTTACCCGACGATTTACGCGACGATTTACGCGACGATTTACCCGACGATTTACGCGACGATTATGTTCGGTGACGATTCATTCGGCGATTTATTTATTCATTTTTATTTATTTATTTATTTTTATTTTATTTTTATTTTTTTTTTATATTTATTTATGCTTTATTCGTTATTATTCATTCGGTGATACATTCGGCGATACATTCGGTGCGTTATTCATTCATTTACGACCTGACCCGACACGACCTGACCCGACACGACCTGACCCGACACGACCTGACCCGACACGACCTGACCCGACACGACCTGACCCGACACGACCCGACCCGACACGACCCGACACGACACGACACGACCCGACACGA
>NC_091160.1:400195-465195 GCF_040958095.1 Procambarus clarkii
ATCTGGGCCTATAGCCTTCGTCACGTCCAACTCTAGTAAACACTTCCTTACTTCCCCAAGTAAACACTTCCTTACTTCCCCAGTGTGTGTGTGTGTGTGTGTGTGTGTGTGTGTGTGTGTGTGTGTGTGTGTGTGTGTGTGTGTGTGTGTGTGTGTGTGTGTGTGTGTGTGTGTGTGTGTGTGTGTGTACTCACCTAATTGTACTGACCTAATTGTGCTTGCGGGGGTTGAGCTCTGGCTCTTTGGTCCCGCCTCTCAACCGTCAATCAACTGGTGTACAGATTCCTTGAGCCTATTGGGCTCTATCATATCTACATTTGAAACTGTGTATGGAGTCAGCCTCCACCACATCACTTCCTAATGCTTTCCATTTACTAACTACTCTGACCCTGAAAAGTTCTTTCTAACGTCTCTGTGGCTCATTTGGTACTCAGCTTCCACCTGTGTCCCTTGTTCGCGTCCCACCAGTTTTGAATAGTTCATCCTTGTTTACCCTGTCAATTCCCCTGAGGATTTGTAGGTTGTGATCATGTCCCCCCTTACTCTTCTGTCTTCCAGTGTCGTAAGGTGCATTTCCCGCAGCCTTTCCTCATAACTCATGCCTCTTAGTTCTGGGACTAGTCTAGTAGCATACCTTTGGACTTTTTCCAGCTTCGTCTTGTGCTTGACAAGGTACGGGCTCCATGCTGGGGCCGCATACTCCAGGATTGGTCTTACATATGTGGTGTACAAGATTCTGAATGATTCCTTACACAGGTTCCTGAACGCCGTTCTGATGTTAGCCAGCCTCGCATATGCCGCAGACGTTATTCTCTTTATGTGGGCTTCAGGAGACAGGTTTGGTGTGATATCAACTCCTAGATCATTCTCTCTGTCTGTTTCATTAAGTACTTCGTCTCCTATTCTGTATCCTGTGCCTGGCCTCCTGTTTCCACTGCCTAGTTTCATTACTTTGCATTTACTCGGGTTGAACTTCAACAGCCATTTGTTGGACCATTCACTCAGTCTATCCAGGTCATCTTGTAGCCTCCTACTATCATCCTCTGTTTCAATCCTCCTCATAATTTTTGCATCGTCGGCAAACATTGAGAGGAACGAATCAATACCCTCTGGGAGATCATTTACATATACCAGAAACAGTATAGGTCCAAGGACTGACCCCTGCGGGACTCCACTTGTGACGTCTCGCCAATCTGAGACCTCACCTTTCACACAGACTCGTTGTCTCCTGTTGCTTAGATTACTCCTCTATTCCACCGGAGTACCTTCCTCTCACTCCAGCCTGCATCTCCAACTTTCGCACTAGCCTCTTGTGTGGCACTGTATCAAAGGCTTTCTGACAATCCAAAAATATGCAGTCTGCCCACTCTTCTCTTTCTTGCCTTATTTTTGTTGCCTGGTCGTAGAATTCAAGTACCTCTGTGAGGCAGGACCTGCCATCCCTGAACCCATGTTGATGCTGTGTTACAAAGTTCCTTCGCTCCAGATGCTCCACTAGTTTTTTTCGCACAATCTTCTCCATCAGCTTGCATGGTATGCAGGTTAGGGACACTGGCCTGTAGTTCAGTGCCTCCTGTCTATTCCCTTTCTTGTATATCGGGACTACGTTAGCTGCTTTCCAAATATCTGGCAGTTCCCCTGTTGCCAGTGATTTGTTATACACTATGGAGAGTGGTAGGCTCAGTTCTCTTGCTCCTTCCTTTAGAACCCAAGGGGAGATTCCATCTGGGCCTATAGCCTTCGTCACGTCCAACTCTAGTAAACACTTCCTTACTTCCCCAAGTAAACACTTCCTTACTTCCCCAGTGTGTGTGTGTGTGTGTGTGTGTGTGTGTGTGTGTGTGTGTGTGTGTGGTGTGTGTGTGTGTGTGTTGTGTGTGTGTGTGTGTGTGTGTGTGTGTGTGTGTGTGTGTGTGTGTACTCACCTAATTGTACTCACCTAATTGTGCTTGCGGGGGTTGAGCTCTGGCTCTTTGGTCCCGCCTCTCAACCCGTCAATCAACTGGTGTACAGATTCCTGAGCCTATTGGGCTCTATCATATCTACATTTGAAACTGTGTATGGAGTCAGCCTCCACCACATCACTTCCTAATGCTTTCCATTTACTAACTACTCTGACCCTGAAAAAGTTCTTTCTAACGTCTCTGTGGCTCATTTTGGTACTCAGCTTCCACCTGTGTCCCCTTGTTCGCGTCCCACCAGTTTTGAATAGTTCATCCTTGTTTACCCTGTCAATTCCCCTGAGGATTTTGTAGGTTGTGATCATGTCCCCCCTTACTCTTCTGTCTTCCAGTGTCGTAAGGTGCATTTCCCGCAGCCTTTCCTCATAACTCATGCCTCTTAGTTCTGGGACGAGTCTAGTAGCATACCTTTGGACTTTTTCCAGCTTCGTCTTGTGCTTGACAAGGTACGGGCTCCATGCTGGGGCCGCATACTCCAGGATTGGTCTTACATATGTGGTGTACAAGATTCTGAATGATTCCTTACACAGGTTCCTGAACGCCGTTCTGATGTTAGCCAGCCTCGCATATGCCGCAGACGTTATTCTCTTTATGTGGGCTTCAGGAGACAGGTTTGGTGTGATATCAACTCCTAGATCATTCTCTCTGTCTGTTTCATTAAGTACTTCGTCTCCTATTCTGTATCCTGTGCCTGGCCTCCTGTTTCCACTGCCTAGTTTCATTACTTTGCATTTACTCGGGTTGAACTTCAACAGCCATTTGTTGGACCATTCACTCAGTCTATCCAGGTCATCTTGTAGCCTCCTACTATCATCCTCTGTTTCAATCCTCCTCATAATTTTTGCATCGTCGGCAAACATTGAGGAGGAACGAATCAATACCCTCTGGGAGATCATTTACATATACCAGAAACAGTATAGGTCCAAGGACTGACCCCTGCGGGACTCCACTTGTGACGTCTCGCCAATCTGAGACCTCACCTTTCACACAGACTCGTTGTCTCCTGTTGCTTAGATACTCCTCTATCCACCGGAGTACCTTCCCTCTCACTCCAGCCTGCATCTCCAACTTTCGCACTAGCCTCTTGTGTGGCACTGTATCAAAGGCTTTCTGACAATCCAAAAATATGCAGTCTGCCCACTCTTCTCTTTCTTGCCTTATTTTTGTTGCCTGGTCGTAGAATTCAAGTAACCCTGTGAGGCAGGACCTGCCATCCCTGAACCCATGTTGATGCTGTGTTACAAAGTTCCTTCGCTCCAGATGCTCCACTAGTTTTTTTCGCACAATCTTCTCCATCAGCTTGCATGGTATGCAGGTTAGGGACACTGGCCTGTAGTTCAGTGCCTCCTGTCTATTCCCTTTCTTGTATATCGGGACTACGTTAGCTGCTTTCCAAATATCTGGCAGTTCCCCTGTTGCCAGTGATTTGTTATACACTATGGAGAGTGGTAGGCTCAGTTCTCTTGCTCCTTCCTTTAGAACCCAAGGGGAGATTCCATCTGGGCCTATAGCCTTCGTCACGTCCAACTCTAGTAAACACTTCCTTACTTCCCCAAGTAAACACTTCCTTACTTCCCCAGTGTGTGTGTGTGTGTGTGTGTGTGTGTGTGTGTGTGTGTGTGTGTGTGTGTGTGTGTGTGTGTGTGTGTGTGTGTGTGTGTGTACTCACCTAATTGTACTGACCTAATTGTGCTTGCGGGGGTTGAGCTCTGGCTCTTTGGTCCCGCCTCTCAACCGTCAATCAACTGGTGTACAGATTCCTGAGCCTATTGGGCTCTATCATATCTACATTTGAAACTGTGTATGGAGTCAGCCTCCACCACATCACTTCCTAATGCTTTCCATTTACTAACTACTCTGACCCTGAAAAAGTTCTTTCTAACGTCTCTGTGGCTCATTTTGGTACTCAGCTTCCACCTGTGTCCCCTTGTTCGCGTCCACCAGTTTTGAATAGTTCATCCTTGTTTACCCAGTCAATTCCCTGAGGATTTTGTAGGTTGTGATCATGTCCCCCCTTACTCTTCTGTCTTCCAGTGTCGTAAGGTGCATTTCCCGCAGCCTTTCCTCATAACTCATGCCTCTTAGTTCTGGGACTAGTCTAGTAGCATACCTTTGGACTTTTTCCAGCTTCGTCTTGTGCTTGACAAGGTACGGGCTCCATGCTGGGGCCGCATACTCCAGGATTGGTCTTACATATGTGGTGTACAGATTCTGAATGATTCCTTACACAGGTTCCTGAACGCCGTTCTGATGTTAGCCAGCCTCGCATATGCCGCAGACGTTATTCTCTTTATGTGGGCTTCAGGAGACAGGTTTGGTGTGATATCAACTCCTAGATCATTCTCTCTGTCTGTTTCATTAAGTACTTCGTCTCCTATTCTGTATCCTGTGCCTGGCCTCCTGTTTCCACTGCCTAGTTTCATTACTTGCATTTACTCGGGTTGAACTTCAACAGCCATTTGTTGGACCATTCACTCAGTCTATCCAGGTCATCTTGTAGCCTCCTACTATCATCCTCTGTTCAATCCTCCTCATAATTTTTGCATCGTCGGCAAACATTGAGAGGAACGAATCAATACCCTCTGGGAGATCATTTACATATACCAGAAACAGTATAGGTCCAAGGACTGACCCCTGCGGGACTCCACTTGTGACGTCTCGCCAATCTGAGACCTCACCTTTCACACAGACTCGTTGTCTCCTGTTGCTTAGATATTCCTCTATCCACCGGAGTACCTTCCCTCTCACTCCAGCCTGCATCTCCAACTTTCGCACTAGCCTCTTGTGTGGCACTGTATCAAAGGCTTTCTGACAATCCAAAAATATGCAGTCTGCCCACTCTTCTCTTTCTTGCCTTATTTTTGTTGCCTGGTCGTAGAATTCAAGTAACTCTTTGAGGCAGGACCTGCCATCCCTGAACCCATGTTGATGCTGTGTTACAAAGTTCCTTCGCTCCAGATGCTCCACTAGTTTTTTTCGCACAATCTTCTCCATCAGCTTGCATGGTATGCAGGTTAGGGACACTGGCCTGTAGTTCAGTGCCTCCTGTCTATTCCCTTTCTTGTATATCGGGACTACGTTAGCTGCTTTCCAAATATCTGGCAGTTCCCCTGTTGCCAGTGATTTGTTATACACTATGGAGAGTGGTAGGCTCAGTTCTCTTGCTCCTTCCTTTAGAACCCAAGGGGAGATTCCATCTGGGCCTATAGCCTTCGTCACGTCCAACTCTAGTAAACACTTCCTTACTTCCCCAAGTAAACACTTCCTTACTTCCCCAGTGTGTGTGTGTGTGTGTGTGTGTGTGTGTGTGTGTGTGTGTGTGTGTGTGTGTGTGTGTGTGTGTGTGTGTGTGTACTCACCTAATTGTACTCACCTAATTGTGCTTGCGGGGTTGAGCTCTGGCTCTTTGGTCCCGCCTCTCAACCGTCAATCAACTGGTGTACAGATTCCTGAGCCTATTGGGCTCTATCATATCTACATTTGAAACTGTGTATGGAGTCAGCCTCCACCACATCACTTCCTAATGCTTTCCATTTACTAACTACTCTGACCCTGAAAAAGTTCTTTCTAACGTCTCTGTGGCTCATTTTGGTACTCAGCTTCCACCTGTGTCCCCTTGTTCGCGTCCCACCAGTTTTGAATAGTTCATCCTTGTTTACCCGGTCAATTCTCCTGAGGATTTTGTAGGTTGTGATCATGTCCCCCCTTACCCTTCTGTCTTCCAGTGTCGTAAGGTGCATTTCCCGCAGCCTTTCCTCATAACTCATGCCTCTTAGTTCTGGGACTAGTCTAGTAGCATACCTTTGGACTTTTTCCAGCTTCGTCTTGTGCTTGACAAGGTACGGGCTCCATGCTGGGGCCGCATACTCCAGGATTGGTCTTACATATGTGGTGTACAAGATTCTGAATGATTCCTTACACAGGTTCCTGAACGCCGTTCTGATGTTAGCCAGCCTCGCATATGCCGCAGACGTTATTCTCTTTATGTGGGCTTCAGGAGACAGGTTTGGTGTGATATCAACTCCTAGATCATTCTCTCTGTCTGTTTCATTAAGTACTTCGTCTCCTATTCTGTATCCTGTGCCTGGTCTCCTGTTTCCACTGCCTAGTTTCATTACTTTGCATTTACTCGGGTTGAACTTCAACAGCCATTTGTTGGACCATTCACTCAGTCTATCCAGGTCATCTTGTAGCCTCCTACTATCATCCTCTGTTTCAATCCTCCTCATAATTTTTGCATCGTCGGCAAACATTGAGAGGAACGAATCAATACCCTCTGGGAGATCATTTACATATACCAGAAACAGTATAGGTCCAAGGACTGACCCCTGCGGGACTCCACTTGTGACGTCTCGCCAATCTGAGACCTCACCTTTCACACAGACTCGTTGTCTCCTGTTGCTTAGATACTCCTCTATCCACCGGAGTACCTTCCCTCTCACTCCAGCCTGCATCTCCAACTTTCGCACTAGCCTCTTGTGTGGCACTGTATCAAAGGCTTTCTGACAATCCAAAAATATGCAGTCTGCCCACTCTTCTCTTTCTTGCCTTATTTTTGTTGCCTGGTCGTAGAATTCAAGTAACTCTGTGAGGCAGGACCTGCCATCCCTGAACCCATGTTGATGCTGTGTTACAAAGTTCCTTTGCTCCAGATGCTCCACTAGTTTTTTTCGCACAATCTTCTCCATCAGCTTGCATGGTATGCAGGTTAGGGACACTGGCCTGTAGTTCAGTGCCTCCTGTCTATTCCCTTTCTTGTATATCGGGACTACGTTAGCTGCATTCCAAATATCTGGCAGTTCCCCTGTTGCCAGTGATTTGTTATACACTATGGAGAGTGGTAGGCTCAGTTCTCTTGCTCCTTCCTTTAGAACCCAAGGGGAGATTCCATCTGGGTCTATAGCCTTCGTCACGTCCAACTCTAGTAAACACTTCCTTACTTCCCCAAGTAAACACTTCCTTACTTCCCCAGTGTGTGTGTGTGTGTGTGTGTGTGTGTGTGTGTGTGTGTGTGTGTGTGTGTATGTGTGTGTGTGTGTGTGTGTGTGTGTGTGTGTGTGTGTGTGTGTGTACTCACCTAATTGTACTCACCTAATTGTGCTTGCGGGGGTTGAGCTCTGGCTCTTTGGTCCCGCCTCTCAACCGTCAATCAACTGGTGTACAGATTCCTGAGCCTATTGGGCTCTATCATATCTACATTTGAAACTGTGTATGGAGTCAGCCTCCACCACATCACTTCCTAATGCTTTCCATTTACTAACTACTCTGACCCTGAAAAAGTTCTTTCTAACGTCTCTGTGGCTCATTTTGGTACTCAGCTTCCACCTGTGTCCCCTTGTTCGCGTCCCACCAGTTTTGAATAGTTCATCCTTGTTTACCCGGTCAATTCCCCTGAGGATTTTGTAGGTTGTGATCATGTCCCCCCTTACTCTTCTGTCTTCCAGTGTCGTAAGGTGCATTTCCCGCAGCCTTTCCTCATAACTCATGCCTCTTAGTTCTGGGACTAGTCTAGTAGCATACCTTTGGACTTTTTCCAGCTTCGTCTTGTGCTTGACAAGGTACGGGCTCCATGCTGGGGCCGCATACTCCAGGATTGGTCTTACATATTTGGTGTACAAGATTCTGAATGATTCCTTACACAGGTTCCTGAACGCCGTTCTGATGTTAGCCAGCCTCGCATATGCCGCAGACGTTATTCTCTTTATGTGGGCTTGAGGAGACAGGTTTGGTGTGATATCAACTCCTAGATCATTCTCTCTGTCTGTTTCATTAAGTACTTCGTCTCCTATTCTGTATCCTGTGCCTGGCCTCCTGTTTCCACTGCCTAGTTTCATTACTTTGCATTTACTCGGGTTGAACTTCAACAGCCATTTGTTGGACCATTCACTCAGTCTATCCAGGTCATCTTGTAGCCTCCTACTATCATCCTCTGTTTCAATCCTCCTCATAATTTTTGCATCGTCGGCAAACATTGAGAGGAACGAATCAATACCCTCTGGGAGATCATTTACATATACCAGAAACAGTATAGGTCCAAGGACTGACCCCTGCGGGACTCCACTTGTGACGTCTCGCCAATCTGAGACCTCACCTTTCACACAGACTCGTTGTCTCCTGTTGCTTAGATACTCCTCTATCCACCGGAGTACCTTCCCTCTCACTCCAGCCTGCATCTCCAACTTTCGCACTAGCCTCTTGTGTGGCACTGTATCAAAGGCTTTCTGACAATCCAAAAATATGCAGTCTGCCCACTCTTCTCTTTCTTGCCTTATTTTTGTTGCCTGGTCGTAGAATTCAAGTAACTCTGTGAGGCAGGACCTGCCATCCCTGAACCCATGTTGATGCTGTGTTACAAAGTTCCTTCGCTCCAGATGCTCCACTAGTTTTTTTCGCACAATCTTCTCCATCAGCTTGCATGGTATGCAGGTTAGGGACACTGGCCTGTAGTTCAGTGCCTCCTGTCTATTCCCTTTCTTGTATATCGGGACTACGTTAGCTGCTTTCCAAATATCTGGCAGTTCCCCTGTTGCCAGTGATTTGTTATACACTATGGAGAGTGGTAGGCTCAGTTCTCTTGCTCCTTCCTTTAGAACCCAAGGGGAGATTCCATCTGGGCCTATAGCCTTCGTCACGTCCAACTCTAGTAAACACTTCCTTACTTCCCCAAGTAAACACTTCCTTACTTCCCCAGTGTGTGTGTGTGTGTGTGTGTGTGTGTGTGTGTGTGTGTGTGTGTGTGTGTGTGTGTGTGTGTGTGTGTGTGTGTGTGTGTGTGTGTGTGTGTGTGTGTGTGTGTGTGTGTGTGTGTGTGTGTGTGTGTGTGTGTGCGTGTGTGTGTGTGTGTGTGTGTGTGTGTGTGTGTGTGTGTGTGTGTGTACTCACCTAATTGTACTCACCTAATTGTGCTTGCGGGGGTTGAGCTCTGGCTCTTTGGTCCCGCCTCTCAACCGTCAATCAACTGGTGTACAGATTCCTGAGCCTATTGGGCTCTATCATATCTACATTTGAAACTGTGTATGGAGTCAGCCTCCACCACATCACTTCCTAATGCTTTCCATTTACTAACTACTCTGACCCTGAAAAAGTTCTTTCTAACGTCTCTGTGGCTCATTTTGGTACTCAGCTTCCACCTGTGTCCCCTTGTTCGCGTCCCACCAGTTTTGAATAGTTCATCCTTGTTTACCCGGTCAATTCCCCTGAGGATTTTGTAGGTTGTGATCATGTCCCCCCTTACTCTTCTGTCTTCCAGTGTCGTAAGGTGCATTTCCCGCAGCCTTTCCTCATAACTCATGCCTCTTAGTTCTGGGACTAGTCTAGTAGCATACCTTTGGACTTTTTCCAGCTTCGTCTTGTGCTTGACAAGGTACGGGCTCCATGCTGGGGCCGCATACTCCAGGATTGGTCTTACATATGTGGTGTACAAGATTCTGAATGATTCCTTACACAGGTTCCTGAACGCCGTTCTGATGTTAGCCAGCCTCGCATATGCCGCAGACGTTATTCTCTTTATGTGGGCTTCAGGAGACAGGTTTGGTGTGATATCAACTCCTAGATCATTCTCTCTGTCTGTTTCATTAAGTACTTCGTCTCCTATTCTGTATCCTGTGCCTGGCCTCCTGTTTCCACTGCCTAGTTTCATTACTTTGCATTTACTCGGGTTGAACTTCAACAGCCATTTGTTGGACCATTCACTCAGTCTATCCAGGTCATCTTGTAGCCTCCTACTATCATCCTCTGTTTCAATCCTCCTCATAATTTTTGCATCGTCGGCAAACATTGAGAGGAACGAATCAATACCCTCTGGGAGATCATTTACATATACCAGAAACAGTATAGGTCCAAGGACTGACCCCTGCGGGACTCCACTTGTGACGTCTCGCCAATCTGAGACCTCACCTTTCACACAGACTCGTTGTCTCCTGTTGCTTAGATACTCCTCTATCCACCGGAGTACCTTCCCTCTCACTCCAGCCTGCATCTCCAACTTTCGCACTAGCCTCTTGTGTGGCACTGTATCAAAGGCTTTCTGACAATCCAAAAATATGCAGTCTGCCCACTCTTCTCTTTCTTGCCTTATTTTTGTTGCCTGGTCGTAGAATTCAAGTAACTCTGTGAGGCAGGACCTGCCATCCCTGAACCCATGTTGATGCTGTGTTACAAAGTTCCTTCGCTCCAGATGCTCCACTAGTTTTTTTCGCACAATCTTCTCCATCAGCTTGCATGGTATGCAGGTTAGGGACACTGGCCTGTAGTTCAGTGCCTCCTGTCTATTCCCTTTCTTGTATATCGGGACTACGTTAGCTGCTTTCCAAATATCTGGCAGTTCCCCTGTTGCCAGTGATTTGTTATACACTATGGAGAGTGGTAGGCTCAGTTCTCTTGCTCCTTCCTTTAGAACCCAAGGGGAGATTCCATCTGGGCCTATAGCCTTCGTCACGTCCAACTCTAGTAAACACTTCCTTACTTCCCCAAGTAAACACTTCCTTACTTCCCCAGTGTGTGTGTGTGTGTGTGTGTGTGTGTGTGTGTGTGTGTGTGTGTGTGTGTGTGTGTGTGTGTGTGTGTGTGTGTGTGTGTGTGTGTGTGTGTGTGTGTGTGTGTGTGTGTGTGTGTGTGTGTGTGTGCGTGTGTGTGTGTGTGTGTGTGTGTGTGTGTGTGTGTGTGTGTGTGTACTCACCTAATTGTACTCACCTAATTGTGCTTGCGGGGGTTGAGCTCTGGCTCTTTGGTCCCGCCTCTCAACCGTCAATCAACTGGTGTACAGATTCCTGAGCCTATTGGGCTCTATCATATCTACATTTGAAACTGTGTATGGAGTCAGCCTCCACCACATCACTTCCTAATGCTTTCCATTTACTAACTACTCTGACCCTGAAAAAGTTCTTTCTAACGTCTCTGTGGCTCATTTTGGTACTCAGCTTCCACCTGTGTCCCCTTGTTCGCGTCCCACCAGTTTTGAATAGTTCATCCTTGTTTACCCGGTCAATTCCCCTGAGGATTTTGTAGGTTGTGATCATGTCCCCCCTTACTCTTCTGTCTTCCAGTGTCGTAAGGTGCATTTCCCGCAGCCTTTCCTCATAACTCATGCCTCTTAGTTCTGGGACTAGTCTAGTAGCATACCTTTGGACTTTTTCCAGCTTCGTCTTGTGCTTGACAAGGTACGGGCTCCATGCTGGGGCCGCATACTCCAGGATTGGTCTTACATATGTGGTGTACAAGATTCTGAATGATTCCTTACACAGGTTCCTGAACGCCGTTCTGATGTTAGCCAGCCTCGCATATGCCGCAGACGTTATTCTCTTTATGTGGGCTTCAGGAGACAGGTTTGGTGTGATATCAACTCCTAGATCATTCTCTCTGTCTGTTTCATTAAGTACTTCGTCTCCTATTCTGTATCCTGTGCCTGGCCTCCTGTTTCCACTGCCTAGTTTCATTACTTTGCATTTACTCGGGTTGAACTTCAACAGCCATTTGTTGGACCATTCACTCAGTCTATCCAGGTCATCTTGTAGCCTCCTACTATCATCCTCTGTTTCAATCCTCCTCATAATTTTTGCATCGTCGGCAAACATTGAGAGGAACGAATCAATACCCTCTGGGAGATCATTTACATATACCAGAAACAGTATAGGTCCAAGGACTGACCCCTGCGGGACTCCACTTGTGACGTCTCGCCAATCTGAGACCTCACCTTTCACACAGACTCGTTGTCTCCTGTTGCTTAGATACTCCTCTATCCACCGGAGTACCTTCCCTCTCACTCCAGCCTGCATCTCCAACTTTCGCACTAGCCTCTTGTGTGGCACTGTATCAAAGGCTTTCTGACAATCCAAAAATATGCAGTCTGCCCACTCTTCTCTTTCTTGCCTTATTTTTGTTGCCTGGTCGTAGAATTCAAGTAACTCTGTGAGGCAGGACCTGCCATCCCTGAACCCATGTTGATGCTGTGTTACAAAGTTCCTTCGCTCCAGATGCTCCACTAGTTTTTTTCGCACAATCTTCTCCATCAGCTTGCATGGTATGCAGGTTAGGGACACTGGCCTGTAGTTCAGTGCCTCCTGTCTATTCCCTTTCTTGTATATCGGGACTACGTTAGCTGCTTTCCAAATATCTGGCAGTTCCCCTGTTGCCAGTGATTTGTTATACACTATGGAGAGTGGTAGGCTCAGTTCTCTTGCTCCTTCCTTTAGAACCCAAGGGGAGATTCCATCTGGGCCTATAGCCTTCGTCACGTCCAACTCTAGTAAACACTTCCTTACTTCCCCAAGTAAACACTTCCTTACTTCCCCAGTGTGTGTGTGTGTGTGTGTGTGTGTGTGTGTGTGTGTGTGTGTGTGTGTGTGTGTGTGTGTGTGTGTGTGTGTGTGTGTGTGTGTGTGTGTGTGTGTGTGTGTGTGTGTGTGTGTGTGTGTGTGTGTGTGTGTGTACTCACCTAATTGTACTCACCTAATTGTGCTTGCGGGGGTTGAGCTCTGGCTCTTTGGTCCCGCCTCTCAACCGTCAATCAACTGGTGTACAGATTCCTGAGCCTATTGAGCTCTATCATATCTACATTTGAAACTGTGTATGGAGTCAGCCTCCACCACATCACTTCCTAATGCTTTCCATTTACTAACTACTCTGACCCTGAAAAAGTTCTTTCTAACGTCTCTGTGGCTCATTTTGGTACTCAGCTTCCACCTGTGTCCCCTTGTTCGCGTCCCACCAGTTTTGAATAGTTCATCCTTGTTTACCCGGTCAATTCCCCTGAGGATTTTGTAGGTTGTGATCATGTCCCCCCTTACTCTTCTGTCTTCCAGTGTCGTAAGGTGCATTTCCCGCAGCCTTTCCTCATAACTCATGCCTCTTAGTTCTGGGACTAGTCTAGTAGCATACCTTTGGACTTTTTCCAGCTTCGTCTTGTGCTTGACAAGGTACGGGCTCCATGCTGGGGCCGCATACTCCAGGATTGGTCTTACATATGTGGTGTACAAGATTCTGAATGATTCCTTACACAGGTTCCTGAACACCGTTCTGATGTTAGCCAGCCTCGCATATGCCGCAGACGTTATTCTCTTTATGTGGGCTTCAGGAGACAGGTTTGGTGTGATATCAACTCCTAGATCATTCTCTCTGTCTGTTTCATTAAGTACTTCGTCTCCTATTCTGTATCCTGTGCCTGGCCTCCTGTTTCCACTGCCTAGTTTCATTACTTTGCATTTACTCGGGTTGAACTTCAACAGCCATTTGTTGGACCATTCACTCAGTCTATCCAGGTCATCTTGTAGCCTCCTACTATCATCCTCTGTTTCAATCCTCCTCATAATTTTTGCATCGTCGGCAAACATTGAGAGGAACGAATCAATACCCTCTGGGAGATCATTTACATATACCAGAAACAGTATAGGTCCAAGGACTGACCCCTGCGGGACTCCACTTGTGACGTCTCGCCAATCTGAGACCTCACCTTTCACACAGACTCGTTGTCTCCTGTTGCTTAGATACTCCTCTATCCACCGGAGTACCTTCCCTCTCACTCCAGCCTGCATCTCCAACTTTCGCACTAGCCTCTTGTGTGGCACTGTATCAAAGGCTTTCTGACAATCCAAAAATATGCAGACTGCCCACTCTTCTCTTTCTTGCCTTATTTTTGTTGCCTGGTCGTAGAATTCAAGTAACTCTGTGAGGCAGGACCTGCCATCCCTGAACCCATGTTGATGCTGTGTTACAAAGTTCCTTCGCTCCAGATGCTCCACTAGTTTTTTTCGCACAATCTTCTCCATCAGCTTGCATGGTATGCAGGTTAGGGACACTGGCCTGTAGTTCAGTGCCTCCTGTCTATTCCCTTTCTTGTATATCGGGACTACGTTAGCTGCTTTCCAAATATCTGGCAGTTCCCCTGTTGCCAGTGATTTGTTATACACTATGGAGAGTGGTAGGCTCAGTTCTCTTGCTCCTTCCTTTAGAACCCAAGGGGAGATTCCATCTGGGCCTATAGCCTTCGTCACGTCCAACTCTAGTAAACACTTCCTTACTTCCCCAAGTAAACACTTCCTTACTTCCCCAGTGTGTGTGTGTGTGTGTGTGTGTGTGTGTGTGTGTGTGTGTGTGTGTGTGTGTGTGTGTGTGTGTGTGTGTGTGTGTGTGTGTGTGTGTGTGTGTGTGTGTGTGTGTGTGTGTGTGTGTGTGTGTGTGTGTGTGTGTGTGTGTGTGTGTGTGCGTGTGTGTGTGTGTGTGTGTGTGTGTGTGTGTGTGTGTGTGTGTGTACTCACCTAATTGTACTCACCTAATTGTGCTTGCGGGGGTTGAGCTCTGGCTCTTTGGTCCCGCCTCTCAACCGTCAATCAACTGGTGTACAGATTCCTGAGCCTATTGGGCTCTATCATATCTACATTTGAAACTGTGTATGGAGTCAGCCTCCACCACATCACTTCCTAATGCTTTCCATTTACTAACTACTCTGACCCTGAAAAAGTTCTTTCTAACGTCTCTGTGGCTCATTTTGGTACTCAGCTTCCACCTGTGTCCCCTTGTTCGCGTCCCACCAGTTTTGAA
This sequence comes from Procambarus clarkii, assembly GCF_040958095.1. Taxonomy (NCBI): domain Eukaryota; kingdom Metazoa; phylum Arthropoda; class Malacostraca; order Decapoda; family Cambaridae; genus Procambarus; species Procambarus clarkii. The sequence goes on from NC_091160.1 coordinate 414,691, forward strand.
TAGTTCATCCTTGTTTACCCGGTCAATTCCCCTGAGGATTTTGTAGGTTGTGATCATGTCCCCCCTTACTCTTCTGTCTTCCAGTGTCGTAAGGTGCATTTCCCGCAGCCTTTCCTCATAACTCATGCCTCTTAGTTCTGGGACTAGTCTAGTAGCATACCTTTGGACTTTTTCCAGCTTCGTCTTGTGCTTGACAAGGTACGGGCTCCATGCTGGGGCCGCATACTCCAGGATTGGTCTTACATATGTGGTGTACAAGATTCTGAATGATTCCTTACACAGGTTCCTGAACGCCGTTCTGATGTTAGCCAGCCTCGCATATGCCGCAGACGTTATTCTCTTTATGTGGGCTTCAGGAGACAGGTTTGGTGTGATATCAACTCCTAGATCATTCTCTCTGTCTGTTTCATTAAGTACTTCGTCTCCTATTCTGTATCCTGTGCCTGGCCTCCTGTTTCCACTGCCTAGTTTCATTACTTTGCATTTACTCGGGTTGAACTTCAACAGCCATTTGTTGGACCATTCACTCAGTCTATCCAGGTCATCTTGTAGCCTCCTACTATCATCCTCTGTTTCAATCCTCCTCATAATTTTTGCATCGTCGGCAAACATTGAGAGGAACGAATCAATACCCTCTGGGAGATCATTTACATATACCAGAAACAGTATAGGTCCAAGGACTGACCCCTGCGGGACTCCACTTGTGACGTCTCGCCAATCTGAGACCTCACCTTTCACACAGACTCGTTGTCTCCTGTTGCTTAGATACTCCTCTATCCACCGGAGTACCTTCCCTCTCACTCCAGCCTGCATCTCCAACTTTCGCACTAGCCTCTTGTGTGGCACTGTATCAAAGGCTTTCTGACAATCCAAAAATATGCAGTCTGCCCACTCTTCTCTTTCTTGCCTTATTTTTGTTGCCTGGTCGTAGAATTCAAGTAACTCTGTGAGGCAGGACCTGCCATCCCTGAACCCATGTTGATGCTGTGTTACAAAGTTCCTTCGCTCCAGATGCTCCACTAGTTTTTTTCGCACAATCTTCTCCATCAGCTTGCATGGTATGCAGGTTAGGGACACTGGCCTGTAGTTCAGTGCCTCCTGTCTATTCCCTTTCTTGTATATCGGGACTACGTTAGCTGCTTTCCAAATATCTGGCAGTTCCCCTGTTGCCAGTGATTTGTTATACACTATGGAGAGTGGTAGGCTCAGTTCTCTTGCTCCTTCCTTTAGAACCCAAGGGGAGATTCCATCTGGGCCTATAGCCTTCGTCACGTCCAACTCTAGTAAACACTTCCTTACTTCCCCAAGTAAACACTTCCTTACTTCCCCAGTGTGTGTGTGTGTGTGTGTGTGTGTGTGTGTGTGTGTGTGTGTGTGTGTGTGTGTGTGTGTGTGTGTGTGTGTGTGTGTGTGTGTGTGTGTGTGTGTGTGTGTGTACTCACCTAATTGTACTCACCTAATTGTGCTTGCGGGGGTTGAGCTCTGGCTCTTTGGTCCCGCCTCTCAACCGTCAATCAACTGGTGTACAGATTCCTGAGCCTATTGAGCTCTATCATATCTACATTTGAAACTGTGTATGGAGTCAGCCTCCACCACATCACTTCCTAATGCTTTCCATTTACTAACTACTCTGACCCTGAAAAAGTTCTTTCTAACGTCTCTGTGGCTCATTTTGGTACTCAGCTTCCACCTGTGTCCCCTTGTTCGCGTCCCACCAGTTTTGAATAGTTCATCCTTGTTTACCCGGTCAATTCCCCTGAGGATTTTGTAGGTTGTGATCATGTCCCCCCTTACTCTTCTGTCTTCCAGTGTCGTAAGGTGCATTTCCCGCAGCCTTTCCTCATAACTCATGCCTCTTAGTTCTGGGACTAGTCTAGTAGCATACCTTTGGACTTTTTCCAGCTTCGTCTTGTGCTTGACAAGGTACGGGCTCCATGCTGGGGCCGCATACTCCAGGATTGGTCTTACATATGTGGTGTACAAGATTCTGAATGATTCCTTACACAGGTTCCTGAACGCCGTTCTGATGTTAGCCAGCCTCGCATATGCCGCAGACGTTATTCTCTTTATGTGGGCTTCAGGAGACAGGTTTGGTGTGATATCAACTCCTAGATCATTCTCTCTGTCTGTTTCATTAAGTACTTCGTCTCCTATTCTGTATCCTGTGCCTGGCCTCCTGTTTCCACTGCCTAGTTTCATTACTTTGCATTTACTCGGGTTGAACTTCAACAGCCATTTGTTGGACCATTCACTCAGTCTATCCAGGTCATCTTGTAGCCTCCTACTATCATCCTCTGTTTCAATCCTCCTCATAATTTTTGCATCGTCGGCAAACATTGAGAGGAACGAATCAATACCCTCTGGGAGATCATTTACATATACCAGAAACAGTATAGGTCCAAGGACTGACCCCTGCGGGACTCCACTTGTGACGTCTCGCCAATCTGAGACCTCACCTTTCACACAGACTCGTTGTCTCCTGTTGCTTAGATACTCCTCTATCCACCGGAGTACCTTCCCTCTCACTCCAGCCTGCATCTCCAACTTTCGCACTAGCCTCTTGTGTGGCACTGTATCAAAGGCTTTCTGACAATCCAAAAATATGCAGTCTGCCCACTCTTCTCTTTCTTGCCTTATTTTTGTTGCCTGGTCGTAGAATTCAAGTAACTCTGTGAGGCAGGACCTGCCATCCCTGAACCCATGTTGATGCTGTGTTACAAAGTTCCTTCGCTCCAGATGCTCCACTAGTTTTTTTCGCACAATCTTCTCCATCAGCTTGCATGGTATGCAGGTTAGGGACACTGGCCTGTAGTTCAGTGCCTCCTGTCTATTCCCTTTCTTGTATATCGGGACTACGTTAGCTGCTTTCCAAATATCTGGCAGTTCCCCTGTTGCCAGTGATTTGGTATACACTATGGAGAGTGGTAGGCTCAGTTCTCTTGCTCCTTCCTTCATCTCCTATTCTGTATCCTGTGCCTGGCCTCCTGTCTCCACTGCCTAGTTTCATTACTTTGCATTTACTCGGGTTGAACTTCAACAGCCATTTGTTGGACCATTCACTCAGTCTATCCAGGTCATCTTGTAGCCTCCTACTATCATCCTCTGTTTCAATCCTCCTCATAATTTTTGCATCGTCGGCAAACATTGTGAGGAACGAATCTATACCCTCTGGGAGATCATTTACATATACCAGAAACAGTATAGGTCCAAGGACTGACCCCTGCGGGACTCCAATTGTGACGTCTCGCCAATCTGAGACCTCACCCCTCACACAGACTCGTTGTCTCCTGTTGCTTAGGTACTCCTCTATCAACCGGAGTACCTTCCCTCTCACTCCAGCCTGCATCTCCAACTTTCGCACTAGCCTCTTGTGTGGCACTGTATCAAAGGCTTTCTGACAATCCAAAAATATGCAGTCTGCCCACCCTTCTCTTTCTTGCCTTATTTTTGTTGCCTGGTCGTAGAATTCAAGTAACCCTGTGAGGCAGGACCTGCCATCCCTGAACCCATGTTGATGCTGTGTTACAAAGTTCCTTCGCTCCAGAAGCTCCACTAGTTTTTTTCGCACAATCTTCTCCATCAGCTTGCATGGTATGCAGGTTAGGGACACTGGCCTGTAGTTCAGTGCCTCCTGTCTATCCCCTTTCTTGTATATCGGGACTACGTTAGCTGCTTTCCAAATATCTGGCAGTTCCCCTGTTGCCAGTGATTTGTTATACACTATGGAGAGTGGTAGGCTCAGTTCTCTTGCTCCTTCCTTTAGAACCCAAGGGGAGATTCCATCTGGGCCTATAGCCTTCGTCACGTCCAACTCTAGTAAACACTTCCTTACTTCCCCAGTGTGTGTGTGTGTGTGTGTGTGTGTGTGTGTGTGTGTGTGTGTGTGTGTGTGTGTGTGTGTGTGTGTGTGTGTGTGTGTGTGTGTGTGTGTGTGTGTGTGTGTGTGTGTGTGTGTGTGTGTGTGTGTGTGTGTGTGTGTGTGTGTGTGTGTGTGTGTGTGTGTGTGTGTGTGTGTGTGTGTGTGTGTGTGTGTGTGTGTGTGTGTGTGTGTGTGTGTGTGTGTGTGTGTGTGTGTGTGTGTGTGTGTGTGTGTGTGTGTGTGTGTGTGTGTGTGTGTGTGTGTGTGTGTGTGTGTGTGTGTGTGTGTGTGTGTGTGTGTGTGTGTGTGTGTGTGTGTGTGTGTGTGTGTGTGTGTGTGTGTGTGTGTGTGTGTGTGTGTGTGTGTGTGTGTGTGTGTGTGTGTGTGTGTGTGTGTGTGTGTGTGTGTGTGTGTGTGTGTGTGTGTGTGTGTGTGTGTGTGTGTGTGTGTGTGTGTGTGTGTGTGTGTGTGTGTGTGTGTGTGTGTGTGTGTGTGTGTGTGTGTGTGTGTGTGTGTGTGTGTGTGTGTGTGTGTGTGTGTGTGTGTGTGTGTGTGTGTGTGTGTGTGTGTGTGTGTGTGTGTGTGTGTGTGTGTGTGTGTGTGTGTGTGTGTGTGTGTGTGTGTGTGTGTGTGTGTGTGTGTGTGTGTGTGTGTGTGTGTGTGTGTGTGTGTGTGTGTGTGTGTGTGTGTGTGTGTGTGTGTGTGTGTGTGTGTGTGTGTGTGTGTGTGTGTGTGTGTGTGTGTGTGTGTGTGTGTGTGTGTGTGTGTGTGTGTGTGTGTGTGTGTGTGTGTGTGTGTGTGTGTGTGTGTGTGTGTGTGTGTGTGTGTGTGTGTGTGTGTGTGTGTGTGTGTGTGTGTGTGTGTGTGTGTGTGTGTGTGTGTGTGTGTGTGTGTGTGTGTGTGTGTGTGTGTGTGTGTGTGTGTGTGTGTGTGTGTGTGTGTGTGAGTACTCACCTAATTTTACTCACCTAATTGTGCTTGCGGGGGTTGAGCTCTGGCTCTTTGGTCCCGCCTTTTAACCGTCAATCAACTAGTGTACAGATTCCTGAGCCTATTGGGCTCTATCATATCTACATTTGAAACTGTGTATGGAGTCAGCCTCCACCACATCACTTCCTAATGCATTCCATTTACTAACTACTCTGACACTGAAAAAGTTCTTTCTAACGTCTCTGTGGCTCATTTGGGTACTCAGCTTCCACCTGTGTCCCCTTGTTCGCGTCCCACCAGTGTTGAATAGTTCATCCTTGTTTACCCGGTCGATTCCCCTGAGGATTTTGTAGGTTGTGATCATGTCCCCCCTTACTCTTCTGTCTTCCAGTGTCGTAAGGTGCATTTCCCGCAGCCTTTCCTCATAACTCATGCCTCATTGTTCTGGGACTAGTCTAGTAGCATACCTTTGGACTTTTTCCAGCTTCGTCTTGTGCTTGACAAGGTACGGGCTCCATGCTGGGGCCGCATACTCCAGGATTGGTCTTACATATGTGCTGTACAAGATTCTGAATGATTCCTTACACAGGTTCCTGAACGCCGTTCTGATGTTAGCCAGCCTCGCATATGCCGCAGACGTTATTCTCTTTATGTGGGCTTCAGGAGACAGGTTTGGTGTGATATCAACTCCTAGATCTTTCTCTCTGTCTGTTTCATTAAGTACTTCATCTCCTATTCTGTATCCTGTGCCTGGCCTCCTGTCTCCACTGCCTAGTTTCATTACTTTGCATTTACTCGGGTTGAACTTCAACAGCCATTTGTTGGACCATTCACTCAGTCTATCCAGGTCATCTTGTAGCCTCCTACTATCATCCTCTGTTTCAATCCTCCTCATAATTTTTGCATCGTCGGCAAACATTGTGAGGAACGAATCTATACCCTCTGGGAGATCATTTACATATACCAGAAACAGTATAGGTCCAAGGACTGACCCCTGCGGGACTCCAATTGTGACGTCTCGCCAATCTGAGACCTCACCCCTCACACAGACTCGTTGTCTCCTGTTGCTTAGGTACTCCTCTATCAACCGGAGTACCTTCCCTCTCACTCCAGCCTGCATCTCCAACTTTCGCACTAGCCTCTTGTGTGGCACTGTATCAAAGGCTTTCTGACAATCCAAAAATATGCAGTCTGCCCACCCTTCTCTTTCTTGCCTTATTTTTGTTGCCTGGTCGTAGAATTCAAGTAACCCTGTGAGGCAGGACCTGCCATCCCTGAACCCATGTTGATGCTGTGTTACAAAGTTCCTTCGCTCCAGAAGCTCCACTAGTTTTTTTCGCACAATCTTCTCCATCTCCATGGTATGCAGGTTAGGGACACTGGCCTGTAGTTCAGTGCCTCCTGTCTATCCCCTTTCTTGTATATCGGGACTACGTTAGCTGCTTTCCAAATATCTGGCAGTTCCCCTGTTGCCAGTGATTTGTTATACACTATGGAGAGTGGTAGGCTCAGTTCTCTTGCTCCTTCCTTTAGAACCCAAGGGGAGATTCCATCTGGGCCTATAGCCTTCGTCACGTCCAACTCTAGTAAACACTTCCTTACTTCCCCAGTGTGTGTGTGTGTGTGTGTGTGTGTGTGTGTGTGTGTGTGTGTGTGTGTGTGTGTGTGTGTGTGTGTGTGTGTGTGTGTGTGTGTGTGTGTGTGTGTGTGTGTGTGTGTGTGTGTGTGTGTGTGTGTGTGTGTGTGTGTGTGTGTGTGTGTGTGTGTGTGTGTGTGTGTGTGTGTGTGTGTGTGTGTGTGTGTGTGTGTGTGTGTGTGTGTGAGTACTCACCTAATTTTACTCACCTAATTGTGCTTGCGGGGGTTGAGCTCTGGCTCTTTGGTCCCGCCTTTTAACCGTCAATCAACTAGTGTACAGATTCCTGAGCCTATTGGGCTCTATCATATCTACATTTGAAACTGTGTATGGAGTCAGCCTCCACCACATCACTTCCTAATGCATTCCATTTACTAACTACTCTGACACTGAAAAAGTTCTTTCTAACGTCTCTGTGGCTCATTTGGGTACTCAGCTTCCACCTGTGTCCCCTTGTTCGCGTCCCACCAGTGTTGAATAGTTCATCCTTGTTTACCCGGTCGATTCCCCTGAGGATTTTGTAGGTTGTGATCATGTCCCCCCTTACTCTTCTGTCTTCCAGTGTCGTAAGGTGCATTTCCCGCAGCCTTTCCTCATAACTCATGCCTCATTGTTCTGGGACTAGTCTAGTAGCATACCTTTGGACTTTTTCCAGCTTCGTCTTGTGCTTGACAAGGTACGGGCTCCATGCTGGGGCCGCATACTCCAGGATTGGTCTTACATATGTGCTGTACAAGATTCTGAATGATTCCTTACACAGGTTCCTGAACGCCGTTCTGATGTTAGCCAGCCTCGCATATGCCGCAGACGTTATTCTCTTTATGTGGGCTTCAGGAGACAGGTTTGGTGTGATATCAACTCCTAGATCTTTCTCTCTGTCTGTTTCATTAAGTACTTCATCTCCTATTCTGTATCCTGTGCCTGGCCTCCTGTCTCCACTGCCTAGTTTCATTACTTTGCATTTACTCGGGTTGAACTTCAACAGCCATTTGTTGGACCATTCACTCAGTCTATCCAGGTCATCTTGTAGCCTCCTACTATCATCCTCTGTTTCAATCCTCCTCATAATTTTTGCATCGTCGGCAAACATTGTGAGGAACGAATCTATACCCTCTGGGAGATCATTTACATATACCAGAAACAGTATAGGTCCAAGGACTGACCCCTGCGGGACTCCAATTGTGACGTCTCGCCAATCTGAGACCTCACCCCTCACACAGACTCGTTGTCTCCTGTTGCTTAGGTACTCCTCTATCAACCGGAGTACCTTCCCTCTCACTCCAGCCTGCATCTCCAACTTTCGCACTAGCCTCTTGTGTGGCACTGTATCAAAGGCTTTCTGACAATCCAAAAATATGCAGTCTGCCCACCCTTCTCTTTCTTGCCTTATTTTTGTTGCCTGGTCGTAGAATTCAAGTAACCCTGTGAGGCAGGACCTGCCATCCCTGAACCCATGTTGATGCTGTGTTACAAAGTTCCTTCGCTCCAGAAGCTCCACTAGTTTTTTTCGCACAATCTTCTCCATCAGCTTGCATGGTATGCAGGTTAGGGACACTGGCCTGTAGTTCAGTGCCTCCTGTCTATCCCCTTTCTTGTATATCGGGACTACGTTAGCTGCTTTCCAAATATCTGGCAGTTCCCCTGTTGCCAGTGATTTGTTATACACTATGGAGAGTGGTAGGCTCAGTTCTCTTGCTCCTTCCTTTAGAACCCAAGGGGAGATTCCATCTGGGCCTATAGCCTTCGTCACGTCCAACTCTAGTAAACACTTCCTTACTTCCCCAGTGTGTGTGTGTGTGTGTGTGTGTGTGTGTGTGTGTGTGTGTGTGTGTGTGTGTGTGTGTGTGTGTGTGTGTGTGTGTGTGTGTGTGTGTGTGTGTGTGTGTGTGTGTGTGTGTGTGTGTGTGTGTGTGTGTGTGTGTGTGTGTGTGTGTGTGTGTGTGTGTGTGTGTGTGTGTGTGTGTGTGTGTGTGTGTGTGTGTGTGTGTGTGTGTGTGTGTGTGTGTACTCACCTAATTTTACTCACCTAATTGTGCTTGCGGGGGTTGAGCTCTGGCTCTTTGGTCCCGCCTTTTAACCGTCAATCAACTAGTGTACAGATTCCTGAGCCTATTGGGCTCTATCATATCTACATTTGAAACTGTGTATGGAGTCAGCCTCCACCACATCACTTCCTAATGCATTCCATTTACTAACTACTCTGACACTGAAAAAGTTCTTTCTAACGTCTCTGTGGCTCATTTGGGTACTCAGCTTCCACCTGTGTCCCCTTGTTCGCGTCCCACCAGTGTTGAATAGTTCATCCTTGTTTACCCGGTCGATTCCCCTGAGGATTTTGTAGGTTGTGATCATGTCCCCCCTTACTCTTCTGTCTTCCAGTGTCGTAAGGTGCATTTCCCGCAGCCTTTCCTCATAACTCATGCCTCATTGTTCTGGGACTAGTCTAGTAGCATACCTTTGGACTTTTTCCAGCTTCGTCTTGTGCTTGACAAGGTACGGGCTCCATGCTGGGGCCGCATACTCCAGGATTGGTCTTACATATGTGCTGTACAAGATTCTGAATGATTCCTTACACAGGTTCCTGAACGCCGTTCTGATGTTAGCCAGCCTCGCATATGCCGCAGACGTTATTCTCTTTATGTGGGCTTCAGGAGACAGGTTTGGTGTGATATCAACTCCTAGATCTTTCTCTCTGTCTGTTTCATTAAGTACTTCATCTCCTATTCTGTATCCTGTGCCTGGCCTCCTGTCTCCACTGCCTAGTTTCATTACTTTGCATTTACTCGGGTTGAACTTCAACAGCCATTTGTTGGACCATTCACTCAGTCTATCCAGGTCATCTTGTAGCCTCCTACTATCATCCTCTGTTTCAATCCTCCTCATAATTTTTGCATCGTCGGCAAACATTGTGAGGAACGAATCTATACCCTCTGGGAGATCATTTACATATACCAGAAACAGTATAGGTCCAAGGACTGACCCCTGCGGGACTCCAATTGTGACGTCTCGCCAATCTGAGACCTCACCCCTCACACAGACTCGTTGTCTCCTGTTGCTTAGGTACTCCTCTATCAACCGGAGTACCTTCCCTCTCACTCCAGCCTGCATCTCCAACTTTCGCACTAGCCTCTTGTGTGGCACTGTATCAAAGGCTTTCTGACAATCCAAAAATATGCAGTCTGCCCACCCTTCTCTTTCTTGCCTTATTTTTGTTGCCTGGTCGTAGAATTCAAGTAACCCTGTGAGGCAGGACCTGCCATCCCTGAACCCATGTTGATGCTGTGTTACAAAGTTCCTTCGCTCCAGAAGCTCCACTAGTTTTTTTCGCACAATCTTCTCCATCAGCTTGCATGGTATGCAGGTTAGGGACACTGGCCTGTAGTTCAGTGCCTCCTGTCTATCCCCTTTCTTGTATATCGGGACTACGTTAGCTGCTTTCCAAATATCTGGCAGTTCCCCTGTTGCCAGTGATTTGTTATACACTATGGAGAGTGGTAGGCTCAGTTCTCTTGCTCCTTCCTTTAGAACCCAAGGGGAGATTCCATCTGGGCCTATAGCCTTCGTCACGTCCAACTCTAGTAAACACTTCCTTACTTCCCCAGTGTGTGTGTGTGTGTGTGTGTGTGTGTGTGTGTGTGTGTGTGTGTGTGTGTGTGTGTGTGTGTGTGTGTGTGTGTGTGTGTGTGTGTGTGTGTGTGTGTGTGTGTGTGTGTGTGTGTGTGTGTGTGTGTGTGTGTGTGTGTGTGTGTGTGTGTGTGTGTGTGTGTGTGTGTGTGTGTGTGTGTGTGTGTGTGTGTGTGTGTGTGTGTGTGTGTGTGTGTGTGTGTGTGTGTGTGTGTGTGTGTGTGTGTGTGTGTGTGTGTGTGTGTGTGTGTACTCACCTAATTTTACTCACCTAATTGTGCTTGCGGGGGTTGAGCTCTGGCTCTTTGGTCCCGCCTTTTAACCGTCAATCAACTAGTGTACAGATTCCTGAGCCTATTGGGCTCTATCATATCTACATTTGAAACTGTGTATGGAGTCAGCCTCCACCACATCACTTCCTAATGCATTCCATTTACTAACTACTCTGACACTGAAAAAGTTCTTTCTAACGTCTCTGTGGCTCATTTGGGTACTCAGCTTCCACCTGTGTCCCCTTGTTCGCGTCCCACCAGTGTTGAATAGTTCATCCTTGTTTACCCGGTCGATTCCCCTGAGGATTTTGTAGGTTGTGATCATGTCCCCCCTTACTCTTCTGTCTTCCAGTGTCGTAAGGTGCATTTCCCGCAGCCTTTCCTCATAACTCATGCCTCATTGTTCTGGGACTAGTCTAGTAGCATACCTTTGGACTTTTTCCAGCTTCGTCTTGTGCTTGACAAGGTACGGGCTCCATGCTGGGGCCGCATACTCCAGGATTGGTCTTACATATGTGCTGTACAAGATTCTGAATGATTCCTTACACAGGTTCCTGAACGCCGTTCTGATGTTAGCCAGCCTCGCATATGCCGCAGACGTTATTCTCTTTATGTGGGCTTCAGGAGACAGGTTTGGTGTGATATCAACTCCTAGATCTTTCTCTCTGTCTGTTTCATTAAGTACTTCATCTCCTATTCTGTATCCTGTGCCTGGCCTCCTGTCTCCACTGCCTAGTTTCATTACTTTGCATTTACTCGGGTTGAACTTCAACAGCCATTTGTTGGACCATTCACTCAGTCTATCCAGGTCATCTTGTAGCCTCCTACTATCATCCTCTGTTTCAATCCTCCTCATAATTTTTGCATCGTCGGCAAACATTGTGAGGAACGAATCTATACCCTCTGGGAGATCATTTACATATACCAGAAACAGTATAGGTCCAAGGACTGACCCCTGCGGGACTCCAATTGTGACGTCTCGCCAATCTGAGACCTCACCCCTCACACAGACTCGTTGTCTCCTGTTGCTTAGGTACTCCTCTATCAACCGGAGTACCTTCCCTCTCACTCCAGCCTGCATCTCCAACTTTCGCACTAGCCTCTTGTGTGGCACTGTATCAAAGGCTTTCTGACAATCCAAAAATATGCAGTCTGCCCACCCTTCTCTTTCTTGCCTTATTTTTGTTGCCTGGTCGTAGAATTCAAGTAACCCTGTGAGGCAGGACCTGCCATCCCTGAACCCATGTTGATGCTGTGTTACAAAGTTCCTTCGCTCCAGAAGCTCCACTAGTTTTTTTCGCACAATCTTCTCCATCAGCTTGCATGGTATGCAGGTTAGGGACACTGGCCTGTAGTTCAGTGCCTCCTGTCTATCCCCTTTCTTGTATATCGGGACTACGTTAGCTGCTTTCCAAATATCTGGCAGTTCCCCTGTTGCCAGTGATTTGTTATACACTATGGAGAGTGGTAGGCTCAGTTCTCTTGCTCCTTCCTTTAGAACCCAAGGGGAGATTCCATCTGGGCCTATAGCCTTCGTCACGTCCAACTCTAGTAAACACTTCCTTACTTCCCCAGTGTGTGTGTGTGTGTGTGTGTGTGTGTGTGTGTGTGTGTGTGTGTGTGTGTGTGTGTGTGTGTGTGTGTGTGTGTGTGTGTGTGTGTGTGTGTGTGTGTGTGTGTGTGTGTGTGTGTGTGTGTGTGTGTGTGTGTGTGTGTGTGTGTGTGTGTGTGTGTGTGTGTGTGTGTGTGTGTGTGTGTGTGTGTGTGTGTGTGTGTGTGTGTGTGTGTGTGTGTGTGTGTGTGTGTGTGTGTGTGTGTGTGTGTGTGTGTGTGTGTGTGTGTGTGTGTGTGTGTGTGTGTGTGTGTGTGTGTGTGTGTGTGTGTGTGTGTGTGTGTGTGTGTGTGTGTGTGTGTGTGTGTGTGTGTGTGTGTGTGTGTGTGTGTGTGTGTGTGTGTGTGTGTGTGTGTGTGTGTGTGTGTGTGTGTGTGTGTGTGTGTGTGTGTGTGTGTGTGTGTGTGTGTGTGTGTGTGTGTGTGTGTGTGTGTGTGTGTGTGTGTGTGTGTGTGTGTGTGTGTGTGTGTGTGTGTGTGTGTGTGTGTGTGTGTGTGTGTGTGTGTGTGTGTGTGTGTGTGTGTGTGTGTGTGTGTGTGTGTGTGTGTGTGTGTGTGTGTGTGTGTGTGTGTGTGTGTGTGTGTGTGTGTGTGTGTGTGTGTGTGTGTGTGTGTGTGTGTGTGTGTGTGTGTGTGTGTGTGTGTGTGTGTGTGTGTGTGTGTGTGTGTGTGTGTGTGTGTGTGTGTGTGTGTGTGTGTGTGTGTGTGTGTGTGTGTGTGTGTGTGTGTGTGTGTGTGTGTGTGTGTGTGTGTGTGTGTGTGTGTGTGTGTGTGTGTGTGTGTGTGTGTGTGTGTGTGTGTGTGTGTGTGTGTGTGTGTGTGTGTGTGTGTGTGTGTGTGTGTGTGTGTGTGTGTGTGTGTGTGTGTGTGTGTGTGTGTGTGTGTGTGTGTGTGTGTGTGTGTGTGTGTGTGTGTGTGTGTGTGTGTGTGTGTGTGTGTGTGTGTGTGTGTGTGTGTGTGTGTGTGTGTGTGTGTGTGTGTGTGTGTGTGTGTGTGTGTGTGTACACTCACCTATATGTACTCACCTATATGTGCTTGCAGGATCGAGCATTGACTCTTGGATCCCGCCTTTCGAGCATCGGTTGTTTACAGCAATGACTCCTGTCCCATTTCCCTATCATACCTGGTTTTAAAATTATGAATAGTATTTGCTTCCACAACCTGTTCCTGAAGTGCATTCCATTTCCCCACTACTCTCACGCTAAAAGAAAACTTCCTTACATCTCTGTGACTCATCTGAGTTTCAAGCTTCCATCCATGTCCTCTCGTTCTGTTACTATTCCGTGTGAACATTTCGTCTATGTCCACTCTGTCAATTCCTCTGAGTATCTTATACGTTCCTATCATGTCCCCCCTCTCCCTTCTTCTTTCTAGTGTCGTAAGGCACAGTTCCCTCAGGCGCTCTTCATACCCCATCCCTCGTAGCTCTGGGACGAGTCTCGTTGCAAACCTCTGAACCTTTTCCAGTTTCATTATATGCTTCTTCAGATGGGGACTCCATGATGAGGCGGCATACTCTAAGACTGGCCTTACGTAGGCAGTGTAAAGCGCCCTAAATGCCTCCTTACTTAGGTTTCTGAATGATGTTCTAACTTTTGCCAGTGTAGAGTACGCTGCTGTCGTTATCCTATTAATATGTGCCTCAGGAGATAGATTAGGTGTTACGTCCACCCCCAGGTCTCTTTCACGCGTCGTTACAGGTAGGCTGTTCCCCTTCATTGTGTACTGTCCCTTTGGTCTCCTATCTCCTAGTCCCATTTCCATAACTTTACATTTGCTCGTGTTGAATTCTAGTAGCCATTTCTCTGACCATCTCTGCAATCTGTTCAGGTCCTCTTGGAGGATCCTGCAATCCTCATCTGTCACAACTCTTCTCATCAACTTTGCATCATCCGCAAACATCGACATGTAGGACTCTACGCCTGTAAACATGTCGTTAACATACACAAGAAATAGAATTGGTCCCAGCACCGATCCTTGTGGTACTCCACTTGTTACTGTTCGCCAGTCCGACTTCTCGCCCCTTACCGTAACTCTTTGGCTCCTTCCTGTTAGGTAGTTCCTTATCCATTCTAGGACCTTTCCCCCCACCCCCGCCTGCCTCTCGAGCTTGAACAGCAGTCTCATGTGCGGTACTGTATCAAAGGCTTTTTGGCAGTCCAGAAATATGCAGTCTGCCCAACCATCTCTGTCCTGTCTTATCCTCGTTATTTTATCATAGAATTCCAGAAGGTTTGTTAGGCACGATTTCCCTGTCCAGAACCCATGTTGATGTTTGTTCACAAACCTAATGTTCTCCAGGTGTGCAACCAGTCGTAGCCTAATTATTCTTTCCAGTATTTTACAGGGGATGCTTGTCAGTGATACAGGTCTGTAGTTAAGTGCCTCCTCCCTATCTCCTTTCTTGAAGATCGGCACGACATTTGCCTTCTTCCAGCAACTGGGCAATTCTCCTGACATAAGTGACTCATTAAAGATCATTGCCAGAGGCACGCTGAGGGCCTGTGCTGCTTCTTTTAGTATCCACGGTGATACTTTGTCTGGTCCAACTGCTTTAGTTGCATCTAGAGTTGTCAACTGTTTCATTACCTCCTCTGCTGTCACCTCTATATCTGATAGTCTTTCATCTAGGGTAACCCCTTCCAACAATGGGAGCTGCTCAGGCTCGGTAGTGAACACTCCATGGAAACTGGCATTCAGTGCCTCGCAGATTTCCTTGTCACTTTCAGTATATGCCCCCTCTGTCTTCCTTAGTCTTGTCACTTGGTCGTTCACCGACATTTTTCTTCTTATATGACTGTGTAGTAACTTAGGTTGTTTTTTCGCTTTGATTGCAATATCGTTCTCATAGTCCCTTTCCGATGTTCGTCTTATGTTAATGTAATCGTTCCTAGCTCTGTTGTATCTGCTTCTGTTGTCCTCTGTTCTTTGTCTTCTGTACTTCCTCCACTCCCGCCTGCTGGCCATTTTTGCTTCCTGACACTGTCTATTAAACCATGGGTTATTATATTCCTTCTTATTTTTTCCCTTTACCGTTGGTATAAATCTCTCTTCGGCCTCCTGGCATTTCTGTATGACTAGGTCCATCATATCTTGGACTGTTTTTCCTCTAATTTCTTCCTCCCACTGCACTTCACCCAGATAGTCCCTTATCCTCATATAGTCCCCTTTCCTGTAGTCAGCTCTCCTTTCCCAGATCTCTTGTCCCATGGTCATAATTTTGAATTCCATCATGTAGTCAAAGACTAGGACACAATGGTCACTGGCCCCTAGAGGTATTTCATGCTCTAAATTCTCGATATCTTCTACGTTCTGGGTGAAAATCAGGTCTAATAGGCTCGGTGCATCTCCTCCTCTTTCCCTTGTGTCTTCCTTCACATGTTGTGTCAGGAAATTCCTGTCTATAACATCTACTAATTTTGCTCCCCACGTTTCATCCCCTCCATGGGGATTCCTTGATTCCCAATTTATCTCTCCATGATTTAGGTCCCCCATGATCAGCAGCTTCGCTCTCATTCTGTGGGCTAGTGTTGCTGCCTTCTGCAGTTCATCAATACATGCTTTGTTGTTGTCATCATACTCCTGCCTGGGTCTTCTACTGTTTGGTGGGGGATTGTAGATTACCATGATCACAATCTTCCTCCCATCTACTGTCAGAGTTCCATGTATGAAGCTTGTGCACTCATTGGTAACTCGATTTCCCAGGTCTTCAAACTTCCATTTCCGCTTTATTAGGAGTGCTACTCCCCCTCCCTGTCTCTGTGTCCTCTCTTTTCGTATCACCTGGTACCCTTCAGGAAAGATAGCATCTGAGATCATGTCATTAATTTTAGTTTCCACAATTGCAACTATGTCAGGATCTGCTTCACTCACTCTTTCTTTTATCTCTTCTGCTTTATTAGATACCCCATCAGCATTGGTGTACCAAACCTTGAGATTCTTCATGGAAACTCTTGTACCAGAGTTCTCCCTTTCTCTGGGGGTCTGGGGGGATCTGGGGGATGTCTGGGGGGTGACTGGGGGCAGAGGGGATCTGGGGGATCTGGGGGGTGTCTGGGGGATGACTGTGTGTGTGTGTGTGTGTGTGTGTGTGTGTGTGTGTGTACTCACCTAATTTTACTCACCTAATTGTGCTTGCGGGGGTTGAGCTCTGGCTCTTTGGTCCCGCCTTTTAACCGTCAATCAACTAGTGTACAGATTCCTGAGCCTATTGGGCTCTATCATATCTACATTTGAAACTGTGTATGGAGTCAGCCTCCACCACATCACTTCCTAATGCATTCCATTTACTAACTACTCTGACACTGAAAAAGTTCTTTCTAACGTCTCTGTGGCTCATTTGGGTACTCAGCTTCCACCTGTGTCCCCTTGTTCGCGTCCCACCAGTGTTGAATAGTTCATCCTTGTTTACCCGGTCGATTCCCCTGAGGATTTTGTAGGTTGTGATCATGTCCCCCCTTACTCTTCTGTCTTCCAGTGTCGTAAGGTGCATTTCCCGCAGCCTTTCCTCATAACTCATGTCTCATTGTTCTGGGACTAGTCTAGTAGCATACCTTTGGACTTTTTCCAGCTTCGTCTTGTGCTTGACAAGGTACGGGCTCCATGCTGGGGCCGCATACTCCAGGATTGGTCTTACATATGTGCTGTACAAGATTCTGAATGATTCCTTACACAGGTTCCTGAACGCCGTTCTGATGTTAGCCAGCCTCGCATATGCCGCAGACGTTATTCTCTTTATGTGGGCTTCAGGAGACAGGTTTGGTGTGATATCAACTCCTAGATCTTTCTCTCTGTCTGTTTCATTAAGTACTTCATCTCCTATTCTGTATCCTGTGCCTGGCCTCCTGTCTCCACTGCCTAGTTTCATTACTTTGCATTTACTCGGGTTGAACTTCAACAGCCATTTGTTGGACCATTCACTCAGTCTATCCAGGTCATCTTGTAGCCTCCTACTATCATCCTCTGTTTCAATCCTCCTCATAATTTTTGCATCGTCGGCAAACATTGTGAGGAACGAATCTATACCCTCTGGGAGATCATTTACATATACCAGAAACAGTATAGGTCCAAGGACTGACCCCTGCGGGACTCCAATTGTGACGTCTCGC
Source organism: Procambarus clarkii (assembly GCF_040958095.1). NCBI lineage: Eukaryota > Metazoa > Arthropoda > Malacostraca > Decapoda > Cambaridae > Procambarus > Procambarus clarkii. Next base: position 431,731 of record NC_091160.1, read on the forward strand.
CAATCTGAGACCTCACCCCTCACACAGACTCGTTGTCTCCTGTTGCTTAGGTACTCCTCTATCAACCGGAGTACCTTCCCTCTCACTCCAGCCTGCATCTCCAACTTTCGCACTAGCCTCTTGTGTGGCACTGTATCAAAGGCTTTCTGACAATCCAAAAATATGCAGTCTGCCCACCCTTCTCTTTCTTGCCTTATTTTTGTTGCCTGGTCGTAGAATTCAAGTAACCCTGTGAGGCAGGACCTGCCATCCCTGAACCCATGTTGATGCTGTGTTACAAAGTTCCTTCGCTCCAGAAGCTCCACTAGTTTTTTTCGCACAATCTTCTCCATCAGCTTGCATGGTATGCAGGTTAGGGACACTGGCCTGTAGTTCAGTGCGTCCTGTCTATCCCCTTTCTTGTATATCGGGACTACGTTAGCTGCTTTCCAAATATCTGGCAGTTCCCCTGTTGCCAGTGATTTGTTATACACTATGGAGAGTGGTAGGCTCAGTTCTCTTGCTCCTTCCTTTAGAACCCAAGGGGAGATTCCATCTGGGCCTATAGCCTTCGTCACGTCCAACTCTAGTAAACACTTCCTTACTTCCCCAGTGTGTGTGTGTGTGTGTGTGTGTGTGTGTGTGTGTGTGTGTGTGTGTGTGTGTGTGTGTGTGTGTGTGTGTGTGTGTGTGTGTGTGTGTGTGTGTGTGTGTGTGTGTGTGTGTGTGTGTGTGTGTGTGTGTGTGTGTGTGTGTGTGTGTGTGTGTGTGTGTGTGTGTGTGTGTGTGTGTGTGTGTGTGTGTGTGTGTGTGTGTGTGTGTGTGTGTGTGTGTGTGTGTGTGTGTGTGTGTGTGTGTGTGTGTGTGTGTGTGTGTGTGTGTGTGTGTGTGTGTGTGTGTGTGTGTGTGTGTGTGTGTGTGTGTGTGTGTGTGTGTGTGTGTGTGTGTGTGTGTGTGTGTGTGTGTGTGTGTGTGTGTGTGTGTGTGTGTGTGTGTGTGTGTGTGTGTGTGTGTGTGTGTGTGTGTGTGTGTGTGTGTGTGTGTGTGTGTGTGTGTGTGTGTGTGTGTGTGTGTGTGTGTGTGTGTGTGTGTGTGTGTGTGTGTGTGTGTGTGTGTGTGTGTGTGTGTGTGTGTGTGTGTGTGTGTGTGTGTGTGTGTGTGTGTGTGTGTGTGTGTGTGTGTGTGTGTGTGTGTGTGTGTGTGTGTGTGTGTGTGTGTGTGTGTGTGTGTGTGTGTGTGTGTGTGTGTGTGTGTGTGTGTGTGTGTGTGTGTGTGTGTGTGTGTGTGTGTGTGTGTGTGTGTGTGTGTGTGTGTGTGTGTGTGTGTGTGTGTGTGTGTGTGTGTGTGTGTGTGTGTGTGTGTGTGTGTGTGGGTACTCACCTAATTTTACTCACCTAATTGTGCTTGCGGGGGTTGAGCTCTGGCTCTTTGGTCCCGCCTTTTAACCGTCAATCAACTAGTGTACAGATTCCTGAGCCTATTGGGCTCTATCATATCTACATTTGAAACTGTGTATGGAGTCAGCCTCCACCACATCACTTCCTAATGCATTCCATTTACTAACTACTCTGACACTGAAAAAGTTCTTTCTAACGTCTCTGTGGCTCATTTGGGTACTCAGCTTCCACCTGTGTCCCCTTGTTCGCGTCCCACCAGTGTTGAATAGTTCATCCTTGTTTACCCGGTCGATTCCCCTGAGGATTTTGTAGGTTGTGATCATGTCCCCCCTTACTCTTCTGTCTTCCAGTGTCGTAAGGTGCATTTCCCGCAGCCTTTCCTCATAACTCATGCCTCATTGTTCTGGGACTAGTCTAGTAGCATACCTTTGGGCTTTTTCCAGCTTCGTCTTGTGCTTGACAAGGTACGGGCTCCATGCTGGGGCCGCATACTCCAGGATTGGTCTTACATATGTGCTGTACAAGATTCTGAATGATTCCTTACACAGGTTCCTGAACGCCGTTCTGATGTTAGCCAGCCTCGCATATGCCGCAGACGTTATTCTCTTTATGTGGGCTTCAGGAGACAGGTTTGGTGTGATATCAACTCCTAGATCTTTCTCTCTGTCTGTTTCATTAAGTACTTCATCTCCTATTCTGTATCCTGTGCCTGGCCTCCTGTCTCCACTGCCTAGTTTCATTACTTTGCATTTACTCGGGTTGAACTTCAACAGCCATTTGTTGGACCATTCACTCAGTCTATCCAGGTCATCTTGTAGCCTCCTACTATCATCCTCTGTTTCAATCCTCCTCATAATTTTTGCATCGTCGGCAAACATTGTGAGGAACGAATCTATACCCTCTGGGAGATCATTTACATATACCAGAAACAGTATAGGTCCAAGGACTGACCCCTGCGGGACTCCAATTGTGACGTCTCGCCAATCTGAGACCTCACCCCTCACACAGACTCGTTGTCTCCTGTTGCTTAGGTACTCCTCTATCAACCGGAGTACCTTCCCTCACACTCCAGCCTGCATCTCCAACTTTCGCACTAGCCTCTTGTGTGGCACTGTATCAAAGGCTTTCTGACAATCCAAAAATATGCAGTCTGCCCACCCTTCTCTTTCTTGCCTTATTTTTGTTGCCTGGTCGTAGAATTCAAGTAACCCTGTGAGGCAGGACCTGCCATCCCTGAACCCATGTTGATGCTGTGTTACAAAGTTCCTTCGCTCCAGAAGCTCCACTAGTTTTTTTCGCACAATCTTCTCCATCAGCTTGCATGGTATGCAGGTTAGGGACACTGGCCTGTAGTTCAGTGCCTCCTGTCTATCCCCTTTCTTGTATATCGGGACTACGTTAGCTGCTTTCCAAATATCTGGCAGTTCCCCTGTTGCCAGTGATTTGTTATACACTATGGAGAGTGGTAGGCTCAGTTCTCTTGCTCCTTCCTTTAGAACCCAAGGGGAGATTCCATCTGGGCCTATAGCCTTCGTCACGTCCAACTCTAGTAAACACTTCCTTACTTCCCCAGTGTGTGTGTGTGTGTGTGTGTGTGTGTGTGTGTGTGTGTGTGTGTGTGTGTGTGTGTGTGTGTGTGTGTGTGTGTGTGTGTGTGTGTGTGTGTGTGTGTGTGTGTGTGTGTGTGTGTGTGTGTGTGTGTGTGTGTGTGTGTGTGTGTGTGTGTGTGTGTGTGTGTGTGTGTGTGTGTGTGTGTGTGTGTGTGTGTGTGTGTGTGTGTGTGTGTGTGTGTGTGTGTGTGTGTGTGTGTGTGTGTGTGTGTGTGTGTGTGTGTGTGTGTGTGTGTGTGTGTGTGTGTGTGTGTGTGTGTGTGTGTGTGTGTGTGTGTGTGTGTGTGTGTGTGTGTGTGTGTGTGTGTGTGTGTGTGTGTGTGTGTGTGTGTGTGTGTGTGTGTGTGTGTGTGTGTGTGTGTGTGTGTGTGTGTGTGTGTGTGTGTGTGTGTGTGTGTGTGTGTGTGTGTGTGTGTGTGTGTGTGTGTGTGTGTGTGTGTGTGTGTGTGTGTGTGTGTGTGTGTGTGTGTGTGTGTGTGTGTGTGTGTGTGTGTGTGTGTGTGTGTGTGTGTGTGTGTGTGTGTGTGTGTGTGTGTGTGTGTGTGTGTGTGTGTGTGTGTGTGTGTGTGTGTGTGTGTGTGTGTGTGTGTGTGTGTGTGTGTGTGTGTGTGTGTGTGTGTGTGTGTGTGTGTGTGTGTGTGTGTGTGTGTGTGTGTGTGTGTGTGTGTGTGTGTGTGTGTGTGTGTGTGTGTGTGTGTGTGTGTGTGTGTGTGTGTGTGTGTGTGTGTGTGTGTGTGTGTGTGTGTGTGTGTGTGTGTGTGTGTGTGTGTGTGTGTGTGTGTGTGTGTGTGTGTGTGTGTGTGTGTGTGTGTGTGTGTGTGTGTGTGTGTGTGTGTGTGTGTGTGTGTGTGTGTGTGTGTGTGTGTGTGTGGGTACTCACCTAATTTTACTCACCTAATTGTGCTTGCGGGGGTTGAGCTCTGGCTCTTTGGTCCCGCCTTTTAACCGTCAATCAACTAGTGTACAGATTCCTGAGCCTATTGGGCTCTATCATATCTACATTTGAAACTGTGTATGGAGTCAGCCTCCACCACATCACTTCCTAATGCATTCCATTTACTAACTACTCTGACACTGAAAAAGTTCTTTCTAACGTCTCTGTGGCTCATTTGGGTACTCAGCTTCCACCTGTGTCCCCTTGTTCGCGTCCCACCAGTGTTGAATAGTTCATCCTTGTTTACCCGGTCGATTCCCCTGAGGATTTTGTAGGTTGTGATCATGTCCCCCCTTACTCTTCTGTCTTCCAGTGTCGTAAGGTGCATTTCCCGCAGCCTTTCCTCATAACTCATGCCTCATTGTTCTGGGACTAGTCTAGTAGCATACCTTTGGGCTTTTTCCAGCTTCGTCTTGTGCTTGACAAGGTACGGGCTCCATGCTGGGGCCGCATACTCCAGGATTGGTCTTACATATGTGCTGTACAAGATTCTGAATGATTCCTTACACAGGTTCCTGAACGCCGTTCTGATGTTAGCCAGCCTCGCATATGCCGCAGACGTTATTCTCTTTATGTGGGCTTCAGGAGACAGGTTTGGTGTGATATCAACTCCTAGATCTTTCTCTCTGTCTGTTTCATTAAGTACTTCATCTCCTATTCTGTATCCTGTGCCTGGCCTCCTGTCTCCACTGCCTAGTTTCATTACTTTGCATTTACTCGGGTTGAACTTCAACAGCCATTTGTTGGACCATTCACTCAGTCTATCCAGGTCATCTTGTAGCCTCCTACTATCATCCTCTGTTTCAATCCTCCTCATAATTTTTGCATCGTCGGCAAACATTGTGAGGAACGAATCTATACCCTCTGGGAGATCATTTACATATACCAGAAACAGTATAGGTCCAAGGACTGACCCCTGCGGGACTCCAATTGTGACGTCTCGCCAATCTGAGACCTCACCCCTCACACAGACTCGTTGTCTCCTGTTGCTTAGGTACTCCTCTATCAACCGGAGTACCTTCCCTCTCACTCCAGCCTGCATCTCCAACTTTCGCACTAGCCTCTTGTGTGGCACTGTATCAAAGGCTTTCTGACAATCCAAAAATATGCAGTCTGCCCACCCTTCTCTTTCTTGCCTTATTTTTGTTGCCTGGTCGTAGAATTCAAGTAACCCTGTGAGGCAGGACCTGCCATCCCTGAACCCATGTTGATGCTGTGTTACAAAGTTCCTTCGCTCCAGAAGCTCCACTAGTTTTTTTCGCACAATCTTCTCCATCAGCTTGCATGGTATGCAGGTTAGGGACACTGGCCTGTAGTTCAGTGCCTCCTGTCTATCCCCTTTCTTGTATATCGGGACTACGTTAGCTGCTTTCCAAATATCTGGCAGTTCCCCTGTTGCCAGTGATTTGTTATACACTATGGAGAGTGGTAGGCTCAGTTCTCTTGCTCCTTCCTTTAGAACCCAAGGGGAGATTCCATCTGGGCCTATAGCCTTCGTCACGTCCAACTCTAGTAAACACTTCCTTACTTCCCCAGTGTGTGTGTGTGTGTGTGTGTGTGTGTGTGTGTGTGTGTGTGTGTGTGTGTGTGTGTGTGTGTGTGTGTGTGTGTGTGTGTGTGTGTGTGTGTGTGTGTGTGTGTGTGTGTGTGTGTGTGTGTGTGTGTGTGTGTGTGTGTGTGTGTGTGTGTGTGTGTGTGTGTGTGTGTGTGTGTGTGTGTGTGTGTGTGTGTGTGTGTGTGTGTGTGTGTGTGTGTGTGTGTGTGTGTGTGTGTGTGTGTGTGTGTGTGTGTGTGTGTGTGTGTGTGTGTGTGTGTGTGTGTGTGTGTGTGTGTGTGTGTGTGTGTGTGTGTGTGTGTGTGTGTGTGTGTGTGTGTGTGTGTGTGTGTGTGTGTGTGTGTGTGTGTGTGTGTGTGTGTGTGTGTGTGTGTGTGTGTGTGTGTGTGTGTGTGTGTGTGTGTGTGTGTGTGTGTGTGTGTGTGTGTGTGTGTGTGTGTGTGTGTGTGTGTGTGTGTGTGTGTGTGTGTGTGTGTGTGTGTGTGTGTGTGTGTGTGTGTGTGTGTGTGTGTGTGTGTGTGTGTGTGTGTGTGTGTGTGTGTGTGTGTGTGTGTGTGTGTGTGTGTGTGTGTGTGTGTGTGTGTGTGTGTGTGTGTGTGTGTGTGTGTGTGTGTGTGTGTGTGTGTGTGTGTGTGTGTGTGTGTGTGTGTGTGTGTGTGTGTGTGTGTGTGTGGGTACTCACCTAATTTTACTCACCTAATTGTGCTTGCGGGGGTTGAGCTCTGGCTCTTTGGTCCCGCCTTTTAACCGTCAATCAACTAGTGTACAGATTCCTGAGCCTATTGGGCTCTATCATATCTACATTTGAAACTGTGTATGGAGTCAGCCTCCACCACATCACTTCCTAATGCATTCCATTTACTAACTACTCTGACACTGAAAAAGTTCTTTCTAACGTCTCTGTGGCTCATTTGGGTACTCAGCTTCCACCTGTGTCCCCTTGTTCGCGTCCCACCAGTGTTGAATAGTTCATCCTTGTTTACCCGGTCGATTCCCCTGAGGATTTTGTAGGTTGTGATCATGTCCCCCCTTACTCTTCTGTCTTCCAGTGTCGTAAGGTGCATTTCCCGCAGCCTTTCCTCATAACTCATGCCTCATTGTTCTGGGACTAGTCTAGTAGCATACCTTTGGGCTTTTTCCAGCTTCGTCTTGTGCTTGACAAGGTACGGGCTCCATGCTGGGGCCGCATACTCCAGGATTGGTCTTACATATGTGCTGTACAAGATTCTGAATGATTCCTTACACAGGTTCCTGAACGCCGTTCTGATGTTAGCCAGCCTCGCATATGCCGCAGACGTTATTCTCTTTATGTGGGCTTCAGGAGACAGGTTTGGTGTGATATCAACTCCTAGATCTTTCTCTCTGTCTGTTTCATTAAGTACTTCATCTCCTATTCTGTATCCTGTGCCTGGCCTCCTGTCTCCACTGCCTAGTTTCATTACTTTGCATTTACTCGGGTTGAACTTCAACAGCCATTTGTTGGACCATTCACTCAGTCTATCCAGGTCATCTTGTAGCCTCCTACTATCATCCTCTGTTTCAATCCTCCTCATAATTTTTGCATCGTCGGCAAACATTGTGAGGAACGAATCTATACCCTCTGGGAGATCATTTACATATACCAGAAACAGTATAGGTCCAAGGACTGACCCCTGCGGGACTCCAATTGTGACGTCTCGCCAATCTGAGACCTCACCCCTCACACAGACTCGTTGTCTCCTGTTGCTTAGGTACTCCTCTATCAACCGGAGTACCTTCCCTCTCACTCCAGCCTGCATCTCCAACTTTCGCACTAGCCTCTTGTGTGGCACTGTATCAAAGGCTTTCTGACAATCCAAAAATATGCAGTCTGCCCACCCTTCTCTTTCTTGCCTTATTTTTGTTGCCTGGTCGTAGAATTCAAGTAACCCTGTGAGGCAGGACCTGCCATCCCTGAACCCATGTTGATGCTGTGTTACAAAGTTCCTTCGCTCCAGAAGCTCCACTAGTTTTTTTCGCACAATCTTCTCCATCAGCTTGCATGGTATGCAGGTTAGGGACACTGGCCTGTAGTTCAGTGCCTCCTGTCTATCCCCTTTCTTGTATATCGGGACTACGTTAGCTGCTTTCCAAATATCTGGCAGTTCCCCTGTTGCCAGTGATTTGTTATACACTATGGAGAGTGGTAGGCTCAGTTCTCTTGCTCCTTCCTTTAGAACCCAAGGGGAGATTCCATCTGGGCCTATAGCCTTCGTCACGTCCAACTCTAGTAAACACTTCCTTACTTCCCCAGTGTGTGTGTGTGTGTGTGTGTGTGTGTGTGTGTGTGTGTGTGTGTGTGTGTGTGTGTGTGTGTGTGTGTGTGTGTGTGTGTGTGTGTGTGTGTGTGTGTGTGTGTGTGTGTGTGTGTGTGTGTGTGTGTGTGTGTGTGTGTGTGTGTGTGTGTGTGTGTGTGTGTGTGTGTGTGTGTGTGTGTGTGTGTGTGTGTGTGTGTGTGTGTGTGTGTGTGTGTGTGTGTGTGTGTGTGTGTGTGTGTGTGTGTGTGTGTGTGTGTGTGTGTGTGTGTGTGTGTGTGTGTGTGTGTGTGTGTGTGTGTGTGTGTGTGTGTGTGTGTGTGTGTGTGTGTGTGTGTGTGTGTGTGTGTGTGTGTGTGTGTGTGTGTGTGTGTGTGTGTGTGTGTGTGTGTGTGTGTGTGTGTGTGTGTGTGTGTGTGTGTGTGTGTGTGTGTGTGTGTGTGTGTGTGTGTGTGTGTGTGTGTGTGTGTGTGTGTGTGTGTGTGTGTGTGTGTGTGTGTGTGTGTGTGTGTGTGTGTGTGTGTGTGTGTGTGTGTGTGTGTGTGTGTGTGTGTGTGTGTGTGTGTGTGTGTGTGTGTGTGTGTGTGTGTGTGTGTGTGTGTGTGTGTGTGTGTGTGTGTGTGTGTGTGTGTGTGTGTGTGTGTGTGTGTGTGTGTGTGTGTGTGTGTGTGTGTGTGTGTGTGTGTGTGTGTGTGTGTGTGTGTGTGTGTGTGTGTGTGTGTGTGTGTGTGTGTGTGTGTGTGTGTGTGTGTGTGTGTGTGTGTGTGTGTGTGTGTGTGTGTGTGTGTGTGTGTGTGTGTGTGTGTGTGTGTGTGTGTGTGTGTGTGTGTGTGTGTGTGTGTGTGTGTGTGTGTGTGTGGGTACTCACCTAATTTTACTCACCTAATTGTGCTTGCGGGGGTTGAGCTCTGGCTCTTTGGTCCCGCCTTTTAACCGTCAATCAACTAGTGTACAGATTCCTGAGCCTATTGGGCTCTATCATATCTACATTTGAAACTGTGTATGGAGTCAGCCTCCACCACATCACTTCCTAATGCATTCCATTTACTAACTACTCTGACACTGAAAAAGTTCTTTCTAACGTCTCTGTGGCTCATTTGGGTACTCAGCTTCCACCTGTGTCCCCTTGTTCGCGTCCCACCAGTGTTGAATAGTTCATCCTTGTTTACCCGGTCGATTCCCCTGAGGATTTTGTAGGTTGTGATCATGTCCCCCCTTACTCTTCTGTCTTCCAGTGTCGTAAGGTGCATTTCCCGCAGCCTTTCCTCATAACTCATGCCTCATTGTTCTGGGACTAGTCTAGTAGCATACCTTTGGGCTTTTTCCAGCTTCGTCTTGTGCTTGACAAGGTACGGGCTCCATGCTGGGGCCGCATACTCCAGGATTGGTCTTACATATGTGCTGTACAAGATTCTGAATGATTCCTTACACAGGTTCCTGAACGCCGTTCTGATGTTAGCCAGCCTCGCATATGCCGCAGACGTTATTCTCTTTATGTGGGCTTCAGGAGACAGGTTTGGTGTGATATCAACTCCTAGATCTTTCTCTCTGTCTGTTTCATTAAGTACTTCATCTCCTATTCTGTATCCTGTGCCTGGCCTCCTGTCTCCACTGCCTAGTTTCATTACTTTGCATTTACTCGGGTTGAACTTCAACAGCCATTTGTTGGACCATTCACTCAGTCTATCCAGGTCATCTTGTAGCCTCCTACTATCATCCTCTGTTTCAATCCTCCTCATAATTTTTGCATCGTCGGCAAACATTGTGAGGAACGAATCTATACCCTCTGGGAGATCATTTACATATACCAGAAACAGTATAGGTCCAAGGACTGACCCCTGCGGGACTCCAATTGTGACGTCTCGCCAATCTGAGACCTCACCCCTCACACAGACTCGTTGTCTCCTGTTGCTTAGGTACTCCTCTATCAACCGGAGTACCTTCCCTCTCACTCCAGCCTGCATCTCCAACTTTCGCACTAGCCTCTTGTGTGGCACTGTATCAAAGGCTTTCTGACAATCCAAAAATATGCAGTCTGCCCACCCTTCTCTTTCTTGCCTTATTTTTGTTGCCTGGTCGTAGAATTCAAGTAACCCTGTGAGGCAGGACCTGCCATCCCTGAACCCATGTTGATGCTGTGTTACAAAGTTCCTTCGCTCCAGAAGCTCCACTAGTTTTTTTCGCACAATCTTCTCCATCAGCTTGCATGGTATGCAGGTTAGGGACACTGGCCTGTAGTTCAGTGCCTCCTGTCTATCCCCTTTCTTGTATATCGGGACTACGTTAGCTGCTTTCCAAATATCTGGCAGTTCCCCTGTTGCCAGTGATTTGTTATACACTATGGAGAGTGGTAGGCTCAGTTCTCTTGCTCCTTCCTTTAGAACCCAAGGGGAGATTCCATCTGGGCCTATAGCCTTCGTCACGTCCAACTCTAGTAAACACTTCCTTACTTCCCCAGTGTGTGTGTGTGTGTGTGTGTGTGTGTGTGTGTGTGTGTGTGTGTGTGTGTGTGTGTGTGTGTGTGTGTGTGTGTGTGTGTGTGTGTGTGTGTGTGTGTGTGTGTGTGTGTGTGTGTGTGTGTGTGTGTGTGTGTGTGTGTGTGTGTGTGTGTGTGTGTGTGTGTGTGTGTGTGTGTGTGTGTGTGTGTGTGTGTGTGTGTGTGTGTGTGTGTGTGTGTGTGTGTGTGTGTGTGTGTGTGTGTGTGTGTGTGTGTGTGTGTGTGTGTGTGTGTGTGTGTGTGTGTGTGTGTGTGTGTGTGTGTGTGTGTGTGTGTGTGTGTGTGTGTGTGTGTGTGTGTGTGTGTGTGTGTGTGTGTGTGTGTGTGTGTGTGTGTGTGTGTGTGTGTGTGTGTGTGTGTGTGTGTGTGTGTGTGTGTGTGTGTGTGTGTGTGTGTGTGTGTGTGTGTGTGTGTGTGTGTGTGTGTGTGTGTGTGTGTGTGTGTGTGTGTGTGTGTGTGTGTGTGTGTGTGTGTGTGTGTGTGTGTGTGTGTGTGTGTGTGTGTGTGTGTGTGTGTGTGTGTGTGTGTGTGTGTGTGTGTGTGTGTGTGTGTGTGTGTGTGTGTGTGTGTATGTGTGTGTGTGTGTGTGTGTGTGTGTGTGTGTGTGTGTGTGTGTGTGTGTGTGTGTGTGTGTGTGTGTGTGGGTACTCACCTAATTTTACTCACCTAATTGTGCTTGCGGGGGTTGAGCTCTGGCTCTTTGGTCCCGCCTTTTAACCGTCAATCAACTAGTGTACAGATTCCTGAGCCTATTGGGCTCTATCATATCTACATTTGAAACTGTGTATGGAGTCAGCCTCCACCACATCACTTCCTAATGCATTCCATTTACTAACTACTCTGACACTGAAAAAGTTCTTTCTAACGTCTCTGTGGCTCATTTGGGTACTCAGCTTCCACCTGTGTCCCCTTGTTCGCGTCCCACCAGTGTTGAATAGTTCATCCTTGTTTACCCGGTCGATTCCCCTGAGGATTTTGTAGGTTGTGATCATGTCCCCCCTTACTCTTCTGTCTTCCAGTGTCGTAAGGTGCATTTCCCGCAGCCTTTCCTCATAACTCATGCCTCATTGTTCTGGGACTAGTCTAGTAGCATACCTTTGGGCTTTTTCCAGCTTCGTCTTGTGCTTGACAAGGTACGGGCTCCATGCTGGGGCCGCATACTCCAGGATTGGTCTTACATATGTGCTGTACAAGATTCTGAATGATTCCTTACACAGGTTCCTGAACGCCGTTCTGATGTTAGCCAGCCTCGCATATGCCGCAGACGTTATTCTCTTTATGTGGGCTTCAGGAGACAGGTTTGGTGTGATATCAACTCCTAGATCTTTCTCTCTGTCTGTTTCATTAAGTACTTCATCTCCTATTCTGTATCCTGTGCCTGGCCTCCTGTCTCCACTGCCTAGTTTCATTACTTTGCATTTACTCGGGTTGAACTTCAACAGCCATTTGTTGGACCATTCACTCAGTCTATCCAGGTCATCTTGTAGCCTCCTACTATCATCCTCTGTTTCAATCCTCCTCATAATTTTTGCATCGTCGGCAAACATTGTGAGGAACGAATCTATACCCTCTGGGAGATCATTTACATATACCAGAAACAGTATAGGTCCAAGGACTGACCCCTGCGGGACTCCAATTGTGACGTCTCGCCAATCTGAGACCTCACCCCTCACACAGACTCGTTGTCTCCTGTTGCTTAGGTACTCCTCTATCAACCGGAGTACCTTCCCTCTCACTCCAGCCTGCATCTCCAACTTTCGCACTAGCCTCTTGTGTGGCACTGTATCAAAGGCTTTCTGACAATCCAAAAATATGCAGTCTGCCCACCCTTCTCTTTCTTGCCTTATTTTTGTTGCCTGGTCGTAGAATTCAAGTAACCCTGTGAGGCAGGACCTGCCATCCCTGAACCCATGTTGATGCTGTGTTACAAAGTTCCTTCGCTCCAGAAGCTCCACTAGTTTTTTTCGCACAATCTTCTCCATCAGCTTGCATGGTATGCAGGTTAGGGACACTGGCCTGTAGTTCAGTGCCTCCTGTCTATCCCCTTTCTTGTATATCGGGACTACGTTAGCTGCTTTCCAAATATCTGGCAGTTCCCCTGTTGCCAGTGATTTGTTATACACTATGGAGAGTGGTAGGCTCAGTTCTCTTGCTCCTTCCTTTAGAACCCAAGGGGAGATTCCATCTGGGCCTATAGCCTTCGTCACGTCCAACTCTAGTAAACACTTCCTTACTTCCCCAGTGTGTGTGTGTGTGTGTGTGTGTGTGTGTGTGTGTGTGTGTGTGTGTGTGTGTGTGTGTGTGTGTGTGTGTGTGTGTGTGTGTGTGTGTGTGTGTGTGTGTGTGTGTGTGTGTGTGTGTGTGTGTGTGTGTGTGTGTGTGTGTGTGTGTGTGTGTGTGTGTGTGTGTGTGTGTGTGTGTGTGTGTGTGTGTGTGTGTGTGTGTGTGTGTGTGTGTGTGTGTGTGTGTGTGTGTGTGTGTGTGTGTGTGTGTGTGTGTGTGTGTGTGTGTGTGTGTGTGTGTGTGTGTGTGTGTGTGTGTGTGTGTGTGTGTGTGTGTGTGTGTGTGTGTGTGTGTGTGTGTGTGTGTGTGTGTGTGTGTGTGTGTGTGTGTGTGTGTGTGTGTGTGTGTGTGTGTGTGTGTGTGTGTGTGTGTGTGTGTGTGTGTGTGTGTGTGTGTGTGTGTGTGTGTGTGTGTGTGTGTGTGTGTGTGTGTGTGTGTGTGTGTGTGTGTGTGTGTGTGGGTACTCACCTAATTTTACTCACCTAATTGTGCTTGCGGGGGTTGAGCTCTGGCTCTTTGGTCCCGCCTTTTAACCGTCAATCAACTAGTGTACAGATTCCTGAGCCTATTGGGCTCTATCATATCTACATTTGAAACTGTGTATGGAGTCAGCCTCCACCACATCACTTCCTAATGCATTCCATTTACTAACTACTCTGACACTGAAAAAGTTCTTTCTAACGTCTCTGTGGCTCATTTGGGTACTCAGCTTCCACCTGTGTCCCCTTGTTCGCGTCCCACCAGTGTTGAATAGTTCATCCTTGTTTACCCGGTCGATTCCCCTGAGGATTTTGTAGGTTGTGATCATGTCCCCCCTTACTCTTCTGTCTTCCAGTGTCGTAAGGTGCATTTCCCGCAGCCTTTCCTCATAACTCATGCCTCATTGTTCTGGGACTAGTCTAGTAGCATACCTTTGGGCTTTTTCCAGCTTCGTCTTGTGCTTGACAAGGTACGGGCTCCATGCTGGGGCCGCATACTCCAGGATTGGTCTTACATATGTGCTGTACAAGATTCTGAATGATTCCTTACACAGGTTCCTGAACGCCGTTCTGATGTTAGCCAGCCTCGCATATGCCGCAGACGTTATTCTCTTTATGTGGGCTTCAGGAGACAGGTTTGGTGTGATATCAACTCCTAGATCTTTCTCTCTGTCTGTTTCATTAAGTACTTCATCTCCTATTCTGTATCCTGTGCCTGGCCTCCTGTCTCCACTGCCTAGTTTCATTACTTTGCATTTACTCGGGTTGAACTTCAACAGCCATTTGTTGGACCATTCACTCAGTCTATCCAGGTCATCTTGTAGCCTCCTACTATCATCCTCTGTTTCAATCCTCCTCATAATTTTTGCATCGTCGGCAAACATTGTGAGGAACGAATCTATACCCTCTGGGAGATCATTTACATATACCAGAAACAGTATAGGTCCAAGGACTGACCCCTGCGGGACTCCAATTGTGACGTCTCGCCAATCTGAGACCTCACCCCTCACACAGACTCGTTGTCTCCTGTTGCTTAGGTACTCCTCTATCAACCGGAGTACCTTCCCTCTCACTCCAGCCTGCATCTCCAACTTTCGCACTAGCCTCTTGTGTGGCACTGTATCAAAGGCTTTCTGACAATCCAAAAATATGCAGTCTGCCCACCCTTCTCTTTCTTGCCTTATTTTTGTTGCCTGGTCGTAGAATTCAAGTAACCCTGTGAGGCAGGACCTGCCATCCCTGAACCCATGTTGATGCTGTGTTACAAAGTTCCTTCGCTCCAGAAGCTCCACTAGTTTTTTTCGCACAATCTTCTCCATCAGCTTGCATGGTATGCAGGTTAGGGACACTGGCCTGTAGTTCAGTGCCTCCTGTCTATCCCCTTTCTTGTATATCGGGACTACGTTAGCTGCTTTCCAAATATCTGGCAGTTCCCCTGTTGCCAGTGATTTGTTATACACTATGGAGAGTGGTAGGCTCAGTTCTCTTGCTCCTTCCTTTAGAACCCAAGGGGAGATTCCATCTGGGCCTATAGCCTTCGTCACGTCCAACTCTAGTAAACACTTCCTTACTTCCCCAGTGTGTGTGTGTGTGTGTGTGTGTGTGTGTGTGTGTGTGTGTGTGTGTGTGTGTGTGTGTGTGTGTGTGTGTGTGTGTGTGTGTGTGTGTGTGTGTGTGTGTGTGTGTGTGTGTGTGTGTGTGTGTGTGTGTGTGTGTGTGTGTGTGTGTGTGTGTGTGTGTGTGTGTGTGTGTGTGTGTGTGTGTGTGTGTGTGTGTGTGTGTGTGTGTGTGTGTGTGTGTGTGTGTGTGTGTGTGTGTGTGTGTGTGTGTGTGTGTGTGTGTGTGTGTGTGTGTGTGTGTGTGTGTGTGTGTGTGTGTGTGTGTGTGTGTGTGTGTGTGTGTGTGTGTGTGTGTGTGTGTGTGTGTGTGTGTGTGTGTGTGTGTGTGTGTGTGTGTGTGTGTGTGTGTGTGTGTGTGTGTGTGTGTGTGTGTGTGTGTGTGTGTGTGTGTGTGTGTGTGTGTGTGTGTGTGTGTGTGTGTGTGTGTGTGTGTGTGTGTGTGTGTGTGTGTGTGTGTGTGTGTGTGTGTGTGTGTGTGTGTGTGTGTGTGTGTGTGTGTGTGTGTGTGTGTGTGTGTGTGTGTGTGTGTGTGTGTGTGTGTGTGTGTGTGTGTGGGTACTCACCTAATTTTACTCACCTAATTGTGCTTGCGGGGGTTGAGCTCTGGCTCTTTGGTCCCGCCTTTTAACCGTCAATCAACTAGTGTACAGATTCCTGAGCCTATTGGGCTCTATCATATCTACATTTGAAACTGTGTATGGAGTCAGCCTCCACCACATCACTTCCTAATGCATTCCATTTACTAACTACTCTGACACTGAAAAAGTTCTTTCTAACGTCTCTGTGGCTCATTTGGGTACTCAGCTTCCACCTGTGTCCCCTTGTTCGCGTCCCACCAGTGTTGAATAGTTCATCCTTGTTTACCCGGTCGATTCCCCTGAGGATTTTGTAGGTTGTGATCATGTCCCCCCTTACTCTTCTGTCTTCCAGTGTCGTAAGGTGCATTTCCCGCAGCCTTTCCTCATAACTCATGCCTCATTGTTCTGGGACTAGTCTAGTAGCATACCTTTGGGCTTTTTCCAGCTTCGTCTTGTGCTTGACAAGGTACGGGCTCCATGCTGGGGCCGCATACTCCAGGATTGGTCTTACATATGTGCTGTACAAGATTCTGAATGATTCCTTACACAGGTTCCTGAACGCCGTTCTGATGTTAGCCAGCCTCGCATATGCCGCAGACGTTATTCTCTTTATGTGGGCTTCAGGAGACAGGTTTGGTGTGATATCAACTCCTAGATCTTTCTCTCTGTCTGTTTCATTAAGTACTTCATCTCCTATTCTGTATCCTGTGCCTGGCCTCCTGTCTCCACTGCCTAGTTTCATTACTTTGCATTTACTCGGGTTGAACTTCAACAGCCATTTGTTGGACCATTCACTCAGTCTATCCAGGTCATCTTGTAGCCTCCTACTATCATCCTCTGTTTCAATCCTCCTCATAATTTTTGCATCGTCGGCAAACATTGTGAGGAACGAATCTATACCCTCTGGGAGATCATTTACATATACCAGAAACAGTATAGGTCCAAGGACTGACCCCTGCGGGACTCCAATTGTGACGTCTCGCCAATCTGAGACCTCACCCCTCACACAGACTCGTTGTCTCCTGTTGCTTAGGTACTCCTCTATCAACCGGAGTACCTTCCCTCTCACTCCAGCCTGCATCTCCAACTTTCGCACTAGCCTCTTGTGTGGCACTGTATCAAAGGCTTTCTGACAATCCAAAAATATGCAGTCTGCCCACCCTTCTCTTTCTTGCCTTATTTTTGTTGCCTGGTCGTAGAATTCAAGTAACCCTGTGAGGCAGGACCTGCCATCCCTGAACCCATGTTGATGCTGTGTTACAAAGTTCCTTCGCTCCAGAAGCTCCACTAGTTTTTTTCGCACAATCTTCTCCATCAGCTTGCATGGTATGCAGGTTAGGGACACTGGCCTGTAGTTCAGTGCCTCCTGTCTATCCCCTTTCTTGTATATCGGGACTACGTTAGCTGCTTTCCAAATATCTGGCAGTTCCCCTGTTGCCAGTGATTTGTTATACACTATGGAGAGTGGTAGGCTCAGTTCTCTTGCTCCTTCCTTTAGAACCCAAGGGGAGATTCCATCTGGGCCTATAGCCTTCGTCACGTCCAACTCTAGTAAACACTTCCTTACTTCCCCAGTGTGTGTGTGTGTGTGTGTGTGTGTGTGTGTGTGTGTGTGTGTGTGTGTGTGTGTGTGTGTGTGTGTGTGTGTGTGTGTGTGTGTGTGTGTGTGTGTGTGTGTGTGTGTGTGTGTGTGTGTGTGTGTGTGTGTGTGTGTGTGTGTGTGTGTGTGTGTGTGTGTGTGTGTGTGTGTGTGTGTGTGTGTGTGTGTGTGTGTGTGTGTGTGTGTGTGTGTGTGTGTGTGTGTGTGTGTGTGTGTGTGTGTGTGTGTGTGTGTGTGTGTGTGTGTGTGTGTGTGTGTGTGTGTGTGTGTGTGTGTGTGTGTGTGTGTGTGTGTGTGTGTGTGTGTGTGTGTGTGTGTGTGTGTGTGTGTGTGTGTGTGTGTGTGTGTGTGTGTGTGTGTGTGTGTGTGTGTGTGTGTGTGTGTGTGTGTGTGTGTGTGTGTGTGTGTGTGTGTGTGTGTGTGTGTGTGTGTGTGTGTGTGTGTGTGTGTGTGTGTGTGTGTGTGTGTGTGTGTGTGTGTGTGTGTGTGTGTGTGTGTGTGTGTGTGTGTGTGTGTGTGTGTGTGTGTGTGTGTGTGTGTGTGTGTGTGTGTGTGTGTGTGGTGTGTGTGTGTGTGTGTGTGTGTGTGTGTGTGTGTGTGTGTGTGTGTGTGTGTGTGTGTGTGTGTGTGTGTGTGTGTGTGTGTGTGTGTGTGTGTGTGTGTGTGTGTGTGTGTGTGTGTGTGTGTGTGTGTGTGTGTGTGTGTGTGTGTGTGTGTGTGTGTGTGTGTGTGTGTGTGTGTGTGTGTGTGTGTGTGTGTGTGTGTGTGTGTGTGTGTGTGTGTGTGTGTGTGTGTGTGTGTGTGTGTGTGTGTGTGTGTGTGTGTGTGTGTGTGTGTGTGTGTGTGTGTGGGTACTCACCTAATTTTACTCACCTAATTGTGCTTGCGGGGGTTGAGCTCTGGCTCTTTGGTCCCGCCTTTTAACCGTCAATCAACTAGTGTACAGATTCCTGAGCCTATTGGGCTCTATCATATCTACATTTGAAACTGTGTATGGAGTCAGCCTCCACCACATCACTTCCTAATGCATTCCATTTACTAACTACTCTGACACTGAAAAAGTTCTTTCTAACGTCTCTGTGGCTCATTTGGGTACTCAGCTTCCACCTGTGTCCCCTTGTTCGCGTCCCACCAGTGTTGAATAGTTCATCCTTGTTTACCCGGTCGATTCCCCTGAGGATTTTGTAGGTTGTGATCATGTCCCCCCTTACTCTTCTGTCTTCCAGTGTCGTAAGGTGCATTTCCCGCAGCCTTTCCTCATAACTCATGCCTCATTGTTCTGGGACTAGTCTAGTAGCATACCTTTGGGCTTTTTCCAGCTTCGTCTTGTGCTTGACAAGGTACGGGCTCCATGCTGGGGCCGCATACTCCAGGATTGGTCTTACATATGTGCTGTACAAGATTCTGAATGATTCCTTACACAGGTTCCTGAACGCCGTTCTGATGTTAGCCAGCCTCGCATATGCCGCAGACGTTATTCTCTTTATGTGGGCTTCAGGAGACAGGTTTGGTGTGATATCAACTCCTAGATCTTTCTCTCTGTCTGTTTCATTAAGTACTTCATCTCCTATTCTGTATCCTGTGCCTGGCCTCCTGTCTCCACTGCCTAGTTTCATTACTTTGCATTTACTCGGGTTGAACTTCAACAGCCATTTGTTGGACCATTCACTCAGTCTATCCAGGTCATCTTGTAGCCTCCTACTATCATCCTCTGTTTCAATCCTCCTCATAATTTTTGCATCGTCGGCAAACATTGTGAGGAACGAATCTATACCCTCTGGGAGATCATTTACATATACCAGAAACAGTATAGGTCCAAGGACTGACCCCTGCGGGACTCCAATTGTGACGTCTCGCCAATCTGAGACCTCACCCCTCACACAGACTCGTTGTCTCCTGTTGCTTAGGTACTCCTCTATCAACCGGAGTACCTTCCCTCTCACTCCAGCCTGCATCTCCAACTTTCGCACTAGCCTCTTGTGTGGCACTGTATCAAAGGCTTTCTGACAATCCAAAAATATGCAGTCTGCCCACCCTTCTCTTTCTTGCCTTATTTTTGTTGCCTGGTCGTAGAATTCAAGTAACCCTGTGAGGCAGGACCTGCCATCCCTGAACCCATGTTGATGCTGTGTTACAAAGTTCCTTCGCTCCAGAAGCTCCACTAGTTTTTTTCGCACAATCTTCTCCATCAGCTTGCATGGTATGCAGGTTAGGGACACTGGCCTGTAGTTCAGTGCCTCCTGTCTATCCCCTTTCTTGTATATCGGGACTACGTTAGCTGCTTTCCAAATATCTGGCAGTTCCCCTGTTGCCAGTGATTTGTTATACACTATGGAGAGTGGTAGGCTCAGTTCTCTTGCTCCTTCCTTTAGAACCCAAGGGGAGATTCCATCTGGGCCTATAGCCTTCGTCACGTCCAACTCTAGTAAACACTTCCTTACTTCCCCAGTGTGTGTGTGTGTGTGTGTGTGTGTGTGTGTGTGTGTGTGTGTGTGTGTGTGTGTGTGTGTGTGTGTGTGTGTGTGTGTGTGTGTGTGTGTGTGTGTGTGTGTGTGTGTGTGTGTGTGTGTGTGTGTGTGTGTGTGTGTGTGTGTGTGTGTGTGTGTGTGTGTGTGTGTGTGTGTGTGTGTGTGTGTGTGTGTGTGTGTGTGTGTGTGTGTGTGTGTGTGTGTGTGTGTGTGTGTGTGTGTGTGTGTGTGTGTGTGTGTGTGTGTGTGTGTGTGTGTGTGTGTGTGTGTGTGTGTGTGTGTGTGTGTGTGTGTGTGTGTGTGTGTGTGTGTGTGTGTGTGTGTGTGTGTGTGTGTGTGTGTGTGTGTGTGTGTGTGTGTGTGTGTGTGTGTGTGTGTGTGTGTGTGTGTGTGTGTGTGTGTGTGTGTGTGTGTGTGTGTGTGTGTGTGTGTGTGTGTGTGTGTGTGTGTGTGTGTGTGTGTGTGTGTGTGTGTGTGTGTGTGTGTGTGTGTGTGTGTGTGTGTGTGTGTGTGTGTGTGTGTGTGTGTGTGTGTGTGTGTGTGTGTGTGTGTGTGTGTGTGTGTGTGTGTGTGTGTGTGTGTGTGTGTGTGTGTGTGTGTGTGTGTGTGTGTGTGTGTGTGTGTGTGTGTGTGTGTGTGTGTGTGTGTGTGTGTGTGTGTGTGTGGGTACTCACCTAATTTTACTCACCTAATTGTGCTTGCGGGGGTTGAGCTCTGGCTCTTTGGTCCCGCCTTTTAACCGTCAATCAACTAGTGTACAGATTCCTGAGCCTATTGGGCTCTATCATATCTACATTTGAAACTGTGTATGGAGTCAGCCTCCACCACATCACTTCCTAATGCATTCCATTTACTAACTACTCTGACACTGAAAAAGTTCTTTCTAACGTCTCTGTGGCTCATTTGGGTACTCAGCTTCCACCTGTGTCCCCTTGTTCGCGTCCCACCAGTGTTGAATAGTTCATCCTTGTTTACCCGGTCGATTCCCCTGAGGATTTTGTAGGTTGTGATCATGTCCCCCCTTACTCTTCTGTCTTCCAGTGTCGTAAGGTGCATTTCCCGCAGCCTTTCCTCATAACTCATGCCTCATTGTTCTGGGACTAGTCTAGTAGCATACCTTTGGGCTTTTTCCAGCTTCGTCTTGTGCTTGACAAGGTACGGGCTCCATGCTGGGGCCGCATACTCCAGGATTGGTCTTACATATGTGCTGTACAAGATTCTGAATGATTCCTTACACAGGTTCCTGAACGCCGTTCTGATGTTAGCCAGCCTCGCATATGCCGCAGACGTTATTCTCTTTATGTGGGCTTCAGGAGACAGGTTTGGTGTGATATCAACTCCTAGATCTTTCTCTCTGTCTGTTTCATTAAGTACTTCATCTCCTATTCTGTATCCTGTGCCTGGCCTCCTGTCTCCACTGCCTAGTTTCATTACTTTGCATTTACTCGGGTTGAACTTCAACAGCCATTTGTTGGACCATTCACTCAGTCTATCCAGGTCATCTTGTAGCCTCCTACTATCATCCTCTGTTTCAATCCTCCTCATAATTTTTGCATCGTCGGCAAACATTGTGAGGAACGAATCTATACCCTCTGGGAGATCATTTACATATACCAGAAACAGTATAGGTCCAAGGACTGACCCCTGCGGGACTCCAATTGTGACGTCTCGCCAATCTGAGACCTCACCCCTCACACAGACTCGTTGTCTCCTGTTGCTTAGGTACTCCTCTATCAACCGGAGTACCTTCCCTCTCACTCCAGCCTGCATCTCCAACTTTCGCACTAGCCTCTTGTGTGGCACTGTATCAAAGGCTTTCTGACAATCCAAAAATATGCAGTCTGCCCACCCTTCTCTTTCTTGCCTTATTTTTGTTGCCTGGTCGTAGAATTCAAGTAACCCTGTGAGGCAGGACCTGCCATCCCTGAACCCATGTTGATGCTGTGTTACAAAGTTCCTTCGCTCCAGAAGCTCCACTAGTTTTTTTCGCACAATCTTCTCCATCAGCTTGCATGGTATGCAGGTTAGGGACACTGGCCTGTAGTTCAGTGCCTCCTGTCTATCCCCTTTCTTGTATATCGGGACTACGTTAGCTGCTTTCCAAATATCTGGCAGTTCCCCTGTTGCCAGTGATTTGTTATACACTATGGAGAGTGGTAGGCTCAGTTCTCTTGCTCCTTCCTTTAGAACCCAAGGGGAGATTCCATCTGGGCCTATAGCCTTCGTCACGTCCAACTCTAGTAAACACTTCCTTACTTCCCCAGTGTGTGTGTGTGTGTGTGTGTGTGTGTGTGTGTGTGTGTGTGTGTGTGTGTGTGTGTGTGTGTGTGTGTGTGTGTGTGTGTGTGTGTGTGTGTGTGTGTGTGTGTGTGTGTGTGTGTGTGTGTGTGTGTGTGTGTGTGTGTGTGTGTGTGTGTGTGTGTGTGTGTGTGTGTGTGTGTGTGTGTGTGTGTGTGTGTGTGTGTGTGTGTGTGTGTGTGTGTGTGTGTGTGTGTGTGTGTGTGTGTGTGTGTGTGTGTGTGTGTGTGTGTGTGTGTGTGTGTGTGTGTGTGTGTGTGTGTGTGTGTGTGTGTGTGTGTGTGTGTGTGTGTGTGTGTGTGTGTGTGTGTGTGTGTGTGTGTGTGTGTGTGTGTGTGTGTGTGTGTGTGTGTGTGTGTGTGTGTGTGTGTGTGTGTGTGTGTGTGTGTGTACTCACCTAATTTTACTCACCTAATTGTGCTTGCGGGGGTTGAGCTCTGGCTCTTTGGTCCCGCCTTTTAACCGTCAATCAACTAGTGTACAGATTCCTGAGCCTATTGGGCTCTATCATATCTACATTTGAAACTGTGTATGGAGTCAGCCTCCACCACATCACTTCCTAATGCATTCCATTTACTAACTACTCTGACACTGAAAAAGTTCTTTCTAACGTCTCTGTGGCTCATTTGGGTACTCAGCTTCCACCTGTGTCCCCTTGTTCGCGTCCCACCAGTGTTGAATAGTTCATCCTTGTTTACCCGGTCGATTCCCCTGAGGATTTTGTAGGTTGTGATCATGTCCCCCCTTACTCTTCTGTCTTCCAGTGTCGTAAGGTGCATTTCCCGCAGCCTTTCCTCATAACTCATGCCTCATTGTTCTGGGACTAGTCTAGTAGCATACCTTTGGGCTTTTTCCAGCTTCGTCTTGTGCTTGACAAGGTACGGGCTCCATGCTGGGGCCGCATACTCCAGGATTGGTCTTACATATGTGCTGTACAAGATTCTGAATGATTCCTTACACAGGTTCCTGAACGCCGTTCTGATGTTAGCCAGCCTCGCATATGCCGCAGACGTTATTCTCTTTATGTGGGCTTCAGGAGACAGGTTTGGTGTGATATCAACTCCTAGATCTTTCTCTCTGTCTGTTTCATTAAGTACTTCATCTCCTATTCTGTATCCTGTGCCTGGCCTCCTGTCTCCACTGCCTAGTTTCATTACTTTGCATTTACTCGGGTTGAACTTCAACAGCCATTTGTTGGACCATTCACTCAGTCTATCCAGGTCATCTTGTAGCCTCCTACTATCATCCTCTGTTTCAATCCTCCTCATAATTTTTGCATCGTCGGCAAACATTGTGAGGAACGAATCTATACCCTCTGGGAGATCATTTACATATACCAGAAACAGTATAGGTCCAAGGACTGACCCCTGCGGGACTCCAATTGTGACGTCTCGCCAATCTGAGACCTCACCCCTCACACAGACTCGTTGTCTCCTGTTGCTTAGGTACTCCTCTATCAACCGGAGTACCTTCCCTCTCACTCCAGCCTGCATCTCCAACTTTCGCACTAGCCTCTTGTGTGGCACTGTATCAAAGGCTTTCTGACAATCCAAAAATATGCAGTCTGCCCACCCTTCTCTTTCTTGCCTTATTTTTGTTGCCTGGTCGTAGAATTCAAGTAACCCTGTGAGGCAGGACCTGCCATCCCTGAACCCATGTTGATGCTGTGTTACAAAGTTCCTTCGCTCCAGAAGCTCCACTAGTTTTTTTCGCACAATCTTCTCCATCAGCTTGCATGGTATGCAGGTTAGGGACACTGGCCTGTAGTTCAGTGCCTCCTGTCTATCCCCTTTCTTGTATATCGGGACTACGTTAGCTGCTTTCCAAATATCTGGCAGTTCCCCTGTTGCCAGTGATTTGTTATACACTATGGAGAGTGGTAGGCTCAGTTCTCTTGCTCCTTCCTTTAGAACCCAAGGGGAGATTCCATCTGGGCCTATAGCCTTCGTCACGTCCAACTCTAGTAAACACTTCCTTACTTCCCCAGTGTGTGTGTGTGTGTGTGTGTGTGTGTGTGTGTGTGTGTGTGTGTGTGTGTGTGTGTGTGTGTGTGTGTGTGTGTGTGTGTGTGTGTGTGTGTGTGTGTGTGTGTGTGTGTGTGTGTGTGTGTGTGTGTGTGTGTGTGTGTGTGTGTGTGTGTGTGTGTGTGTGTGTGTGTGTGTGTGTGTGTGTGTGTGTGTGTGTGTGTGTGTGTGTGTGTGTGTGTGTGTGTGTGTGTGTGTGTGTGTGTGTGTGTGTGTGTGTGTGTGTGTGTGTGTGTGTGTGTGTGTGTGTGTGTGTGTGTGTGTGTGTGTGTGTGTGTGTGTGTGTGTGTGTGTGTGTGTGTGTGTGTGTGTGTGTGTGTGTGTGTGTGTGTGTGTGTGTGTGTGTGTGTGTGTGTGTGTGTGTGTGTGTGTGTGTGTGTGTGTGTGTGTGTGTGTGTGTGTGTGTGTGTGTGTGTGTGTGTGTGGGTACTCACCTAATTTTACTCACCTAATTGTGCTTGCGGGGGTTGAGCTCTGGCTCTTTGGTCCCGCCTTTTAACCGTCAATCAACTAGTGTACAGATTCCTGAGCCTATTGGGCTCTATCATATCTACATTTGAAACTGTGTATGGAGTCAGCCTCCACCACATCACTTCCTAATGCATTCCATTTACTAACTACTCTGACACTGAAAAAGTTCTTTCTAACGTCTCTGTGGCTCATTTGGGTACTCAGCTTCCACCTGTGTCCCCTTGTTCGCGTCCCACCAGTGTTGAATAGTTCATCCTTGTTTACCCGGTCGATTCCCCTGAGGATTTTGTAGGTTGTGATCATGTCCCCCCTTACTCTTCTGTCTTCCAGTGTCGTAAGGTGCATTTCCCGCAGCCTTTCCTCATAACTCATGCCTCATTGTTCTGGGACTAGTCTAGTAGCATACCTTTGGGCTTTTTCCAGCTTCGTCTTGTGCTTGACAAGGTACGGGCTCCATGCTGGGGCCGCATACTCCAGGATTGGTCTTACATATGTGCTGTACAAGATTCTGAATGATTCCTTACACAGGTTCCTGAACGCCGTTCTGATGTTAGCCAGCCTCGCATATGCCGCAGACGTTATTCTCTTTATGTGGGCTTCAGGAGACAGGTTTGGTGTGATATCAACTCCTAGATCTTTCTCTCTGTCTGTTTCATTAAGTACTTCATCTCCTATTCTGTATCCTGTGCCTGGCCTCCTGTCTCCACTGCCTAGTTTCATTACTTTGCATTTACTCGGGTTGAACTTCAACAGCCATTTGTTGGACCATTCACTCAGTCTATCCAGGTCATCTTGTAGCCTCCTACTATCATCCTCTGTTTCAATCCTCCTCATAATTTTTGCATCGTCGGCAAACATTGTGAGGAACGAATCTATACCCTCTGGGAGATCATTTACATATACCAGAAACAGTATAGGTCCAAGGACTGACCCCTGCGGGACTCCAATTGTGACGTCTCGCCAATCTGAGACCTCACCCCTCACACAGACTCGTTGTCTCCTGTTGCTTAGGTACTCCTCTATCAACCGGAGTACCTTCCCTCTCACTCCAGCCTGCATCTCCAACTTTCGCACTAGCCTCTTGTGTGGCACTGTATCAAAGGCTTTCTGACAATCCAAAAATATGCAGTCTGCCCACCCTTCTCTTTCTTGCCTTATTTTTGTTGCCTGGTCGTAGAATTCAAGTAACCCTGTGAGGCAGGACCTGCCATCCCTGAACCCATGTTGATGCTGTGTTACAAAGTTCCTTCGCTCCAGAAGCTCCACTAGTTTTTTTCGCACAATCTTCTCCATCAGCTTGCATGGTATGCAGGTTAGGGACACTGGCCTGTAGTTCAGTGCCTCCTGTCTATCCCCTTTCTTGTATATCGGGACTACGTTAGCTGCTTTCCAAATATCTGGCAGTTCCCCTGTTGCCAGTGATTTGTTATACACTATGGAGAGTGGTAGGCTCAGTTCTCTTGCTCCTTCCTTTAGAACCCAAGGGGAGATTCCATCTGGGCCTATAGCCTTCGTCACGTCCAACTCTAGTAAACACTTCCTTACTTCCCCAGTGTGTGTGTGTGTGTGTGTGTGTGTGTGTGTGTGTGTGTGTGTGTGTGTGTGTGTGTGTGTGTGTGTGTGTGTGTGTGTGTGTGTGTGTGTGTGTGTGTGTGTGTGTGTGTGTGTGTGTGTGTGTGTGTGTGTGTGTGTGTGTGTGTGTGTGTGTGTGTGTGTGTGTGTGTGTGTGTGTGTGTGTGTGTGTGTGTGTGTGTGTGTGTGTGTGTGTGTGTGTGTGTGTGTGTGTGTGTGTGTGTGTGTGTGTGTGTGTGTGTGTGTGTGTGTGTGTGTGTGTGTGTGTGTGTGTGTGTGTGTGTGTGTGTGTGTGTGTGTGTGTGTGTGTGTGTGTGTGTGTGTGTGTGTGTGTGTGTGTGTGTGTGTGTGTGTGTGTGTGTGTGTGTGTGTGTGTGTGTGTGTGTGTGTGTGTGTGTGTGTGTGTGTGTGTGTGTGTGTGTGTGTGTGTGTGTGTGTGTGTGTGTGTGTGTGTGTGTGTGTGTGTGTGTGTGTGTGTGTGTGTGTGTGTGTGTGTGTGTGTGTGTGTGTGTGTGTGTGTGTGTGTGTGTGTGTGTGTGTGTGTGTGTGTGTGTGTGTGTGTGTGTGTGTGTGTGTGTGTGTGTGTGTGTGTGTGTGTGTGTGTGTGTGTGTGTGTGTGTGTGTGTGTGTGTGTGTGTGTGTGTGTGTGTGTGTGTGTGTGTGTGTGTGTGTGTGTGTGTGTGTGTGTGTGTGTGTGGGTACTCACCTAATTTTACTCACCTAATTGTGCTTGCGGGGGTTGAGCTCTGGCTCTTTGGTCCCGCCTTTTAACCGTCAATCAACTAGTGTACAGATTCCTGAGCCTATTGGGCTCTATCATATCTACATTTGAAACTGTGTATGGAGTCAGCCTCCACCACATCACTTCCTAATGCATTCCATTTACTAACTACTCTGACACTGAAAAAGTTCTTTCTAACGTCTCTGTGGCTCATTTGGGTACTCAGCTTCCACCTGTGTCCCCTTGTTCGCGTCCCACCAGTGTTGAATAGTTCATCCTTGTTTACCCGGTCGATTCCCCTGAGGATTTTGTAGGTTGTGATCATGTCCCCCCTTACTCTTCTGTCTTCCAGTGTCGTAAGGTGCATTTCCCGCAGCCTTTCCTCATAACTCATGCCTCATTGTTCTGGGACTAGTCTAGTAGCATACCTTTGGGCTTTTTCCAGCTTCGTCTTGTGCTTGACAAGGTACGGGCTCCATGCTGGGGCCGCATACTCCAGGATTGGTCTTACATATGTGCTGTACAAGATTCTGAATGATTCCTTACACAGGTTCCTGAACGCCGTTCTGATGTTAGCCAGCCTCGCATATGCCGCAGACGTTATTCTCTTTATGTGGGCTTCAGGAGACAGGTTTGGTGTGATATCAACTCCTAGATCTTTCTCTCTGTCTGTTTCATTAAGTACTTCATCTCCTATTCTGTATCCTGTGCCTGGCCTCCTGTCTCCACTGCCTAGTTTCATTACTTTGCATTTACTCGGGTTGAACTTCAACAGCCATTTGTTGGACCATTCACTCAGTCTATCCAGGTCATCTTGTAGCCTCCTACTATCATCCTCTGTTTCAATCCTCCTCATAATTTTTGCATCGTCGGCAAACATTGTGAGGAACGAATCTATACCCTCTGGGAGATCATTTACATATACCAGAAACAGTATAGGTCCAAGGACTGACCCCTGCGGGACTCCAATTGTGACGTCTCGCCAATCTGAGACCTCACCCCTCACACAGACTCGTTGTCTCCTGTTGCTTAGGTACTCCTCTATCAACCGGAGTACCTTCCCTCTCACTCCAGCCTGCATCTCCAACTTTCGCACTAGCCTCTTGTGTGGCACTGTATCAAAGGCTTTCTGACAATCCAAAAATATGCAGTCTGCCCACCCTTCTCTTTCTTGCCTTATTTTTGTTGCCTGGTCGTAGAATTCAAGTAACCCTGTGAGGCAGGACCTGCCATCCCTGAACCCATGTTGATGCTGTGTTACAAAGTTCCTTCGCTCCAGAAGCTCCACTAGTTTTTTTCGCACAATCTTCTCCATCAGCTTGCATGGTATGCAGGTTAGGGACACTGGCCTGTAGTTCAGTGCCTCCTGTCTATCCCCTTTCTTGTATATCGGGACTACGTTAGCTGCTTTCCAAATATCTGGCAGTTCCCCTGTTGCCAGTGATTTGTTATACACTATGGAGAGTGGTAGGCTCAGTTCTCTTGCTCCTTCCTTTAGAACCCAAGGGGAGATTCCATCTGGGCCTATAGCCTTCGTCACGTCCAACTCTAGTAAACACTTCCTTACTTCCCCAGTGTGTGTGTGTGTGTGTGTGTGTGTGTGTGTGTGTGTGTGTGTGTGTGTGTGTGTGTGTGTGTGTGTGTGTGTGTGTGTGTGTGTGTGTGTGTGTGTGTGTGTGTGTGTGTGTGTGTGTGTGTGTGTGTGTGTGTGTGTGTGTGTGTGTGTGTGTGTGTGTGTGTGTGTGTGTGTGTGTGTGTGTGTGTGTGTGTGTGTGTGTGTGTGTGTGTGTGTGTGTGTGTGTGTGTGTGTGTGTGTGTGTGTGTGTGTGTGTGTGTGTGTGTGTGTGTGTGTGTGTGTGTGTGTGTGTGTGTGTGTGTGTGTGTGTGTGTGTGTGTGTGTGTGTGTGTGTGTGTGTGTGTGTGTGTGTGTGTGTGTGTGTGTGTGTGTGTGTGTGTGTGTGTGTGTGTGTGTGTGTGTGTGTGTGTGTGTGTGTGTGTGTGTGTGTGTGTGTGTGTGTGTGTGTGTGTGTGTGTGTGTGTGTGTGTGTGTGTGTGTGTGTGTGTGTGTGTGTGTGTGTGTGTGTGTGTGTGTGTGTGTGTGTGTGTGTGTGTGTGTGTGTGTGTGTGTGTGTGTGTGTGTGTGTGTGTGTGTGTGTGTGTGTGTGTGTGTGTGTGTGTGTGTGTGTGTGTGTGTGTGTGTGTGTGTGTGTGTGTGTGTGTGTGTGTGTGTGTGTGTGTGTGTGTGTGTGTGTGTGTGTGTGTGTGTGTGTGTGTGTGTGTGTGTGTGTGTGTGTGTGTGTGTGTGTGTGTGTGTGTGTGTGTGTGTGTGTGTGTGTGTGTGTGTGTGTGTGTGTGTGTGTGTGTGTGTGTGTGTGTGTGTGTGTGTGTGTGTGTGTGTGTGTGTGTGTGTGTGTGTGTGTGTGTGTGTGTGTGTGTGTGTGTGTGTGGGTACTCACCTAATTTTACTCACCTAATTGTGCTTGCGGGGGTTGAGCTCTGGCTCTTTGGTCCCGCCTTTTAACCGTCAATCAACTAGTGTACAGATTCCTGAGCCTATTGGGCTCTATCATATCTACATTTGAAACTGTGTATGGAGTCAGCCTCCACCACATCACTTCCTAATGCATTCCATTTACTAACTACTCTGACACTGAAAAAGTTCTTTCTAACGTCTCTGTGGCTCATTTGGGTACTCAGCTTCCACCTGTGTCCCCTTGTTCGCGTCCCACCAGTGTTGAATAGTTCATCCTTGTTTACCCGGTCGATTCCCCTGAGGATTTTGTAGGTTGTGATCATGTCCCCCCTTACTCTTCTGTCTTCCAGTGTCGTAAGGTGCATTTCCCGCAGCCTTTCCTCATAACTCATGCCTCATTGTTCTGGGACTAGTCTAGTAGCATACCTTTGGGCTTTTTCCAGCTTCGTCTTGTGCTTGACAAGGTACGGGCTCCATGCTGGGGCCGCATACTCCAGGATTGGTCTTACATATGTGCTGTACAAGATTCTGAATGATTCCTTACACAGGTTCCTGAACGCCGTTCTGATGTTAGCCAGCCTCGCATATGCCGCAGACGTTATTCTCTTTATGTGGGCTTCAGGAGACAGGTTTGGTGTGATATCAACTCCTAGATCTTTCTCTCTGTCTGTTTCATTAAGTACTTCATCTCCTATTCTGTATCCTGTGCCTGGCCTCCTGTCTCCACTGCCTAGTTTCATTACTTTGCATTTACTCGGGTTGAACTTCAACAGCCATTTGTTGGACCATTCACTCAGTCTATCCAGGTCATCTTGTAGCCTCCTACTATCATCCTCTGTTTCAATCCTCCTCATAATTTTTGCATCGTCGGCAAACATTGTGAGGAACGAATCTATACCCTCTGGGAGATCATTTACATATACCAGAAACAGTATAGGTCCATGGACTGACCCCTGCGGGACTCCAATTGTGACGTCTCGCCAATCTGAGACCTCACCCCTCACACAGACTCGTTGTCTCCTGTTGCTTAGGTACTCCTCTATCAACCGGAGTACCTTCCCTCTCACTCCAGCCTGCATCTCCAACTTTCGCACTAGCCTCTTGTGTGGCACTGTATCAAAGGCTTTCTGACAATCCAAAAATATGCAGTCTGCCCACCCTTCTCTTTCTTGCCTTATTTTTGTTGCCTGGTCGTAGAATTCAAGTAACCCTGTGAGGCAGGACCTGCCATCCCTGAACCCATGTTGATGCTGTGTTACAAAGTTCCTTCGCTCCAGAAGCTCCACTAGTTTTTTTCGCACAATCTTCTCCATCAGCTTGCATGGTATGCAGGTTAGGGACACTGGCCTGTAGTTCAGTGCCTCCTGTCTATCCCCTTTCTTGTATATCGGGACTACGTTAGCTGCTTTCCAAATATCTGGCAGTTCCCCTGTTGCCAGTGATTTGTTATACACTATGGAGAGTGGTAGGCTCAGTTCTCTTGCTCCTTCCTTTAGAACCCAAGGGGAGATTCCATCTGGGCCTATAGCCTTCGTCACGTCCAACTCTAGTAAACACTTCCTTACTTCCCCAGTGTGTGTGTGTGTGTGTGTGTGTGTGTGTGTGTGTGTGTGTGTGTGTGTGTGTGTGTGTGTGTGTGTGTGTGTGTGTGTGTGTGTGTGTGTGTGTGTGTGTGTGTGTGTGTGTGTGTGTGTGTGTGTGTGTGTGTGTGTGTGTGTGTGTGTGTGTGTGTGTGTGTGTGTGTGTGTGTGTGTGTGTGTGTGTGTGTGTGTGTGTGTGTGTGTGTGTGTGTGTGTGTGTGTGTGTGTGTGTGTGTGTGTGTGTGTGTGTGTGTGTGTGTGTGTGTGTGTGTGTGTGTGTGTGTGTGTGTGTGTGTGTGTGTGTGTGTGTGTGTGTGTGTGTGTGTGTGTGTGTGTGTGTGTGTGTGTGTGTGTGTGTGTGTGTGTGTGTGTGTGTGTGTGTGTGTGTGTGTGTGTGTGTGTGTGTGTGTGTGTGTGTGTGTGTGTGTGTGTGTGTGTGTGTGTGTGTGTGTGTGTGTGTGTGTGTGTGTGTGTGTGTGTGTGTGTGTGTGTGTGTGTGTGTGTGTGTGTGTGTGTGTGTGTGTGTGTGTGTGTGTGTGTGTGTGTGTGTGTGTGTGTGTGTGTGTGTGTGTGTGTGTGTGTGTGTGTGTGTGTGTGTGTGTGTGTGTGTGTGTGTGTGTGTGTGTGTGTGTGTGTGTGTGTGTGTGTGTGTGTGTGTGTGTGTGTGTGTGTGTGTGTACTCACCTAATTTTACTCACCTAATTGTGCTTGCGGGGGTTGAGCTCTGGCTCTTTGGTCCCGCCTTTCAACCGTCAATCAACTAGTGTACAGATTCCTGAGCCTATTGGGCTCTATCATATCTACATTTGAAACTGTGTATGGAGTCAGCCTCCACCACATCACTTCCTAATGCATTCCATTTACTAACTACTCTGACACTGAAAAAGTTCTTTCTAACGTCTCTGTGGCTCATTTGGGTACTCAGCTTCCACCTGTGTCCCCTTGTTCGCGTCCCACCAGTGTTGAATAGTTCATCCTTGTTTACCCGGTCGATTCCCCTGAGGATTTTGTAGGTTGTGATCATGTCCCCCCTTACTCTTCTGTCTTCCAGTGTCGTAAGGTGCATTTCCCGCAGCCTTTCCTCATAACTCATGCCTCATTGTTCTGGGACTAGTCTAGTAGCATACCTTTGGACTTTTTCCAGCTTCGTCTTGTGCTTGACAAGGTACGGGCTCCATGCTGGGGCCGCATACTCCAGGATTGGTCTTACATATGTGCTGTACAAGATTCTGAATGATTCCTTACACAGGTTCCTGAACGCCGTTCTGATGTTAGCCAGCCTCGCATATGCCGCAGACGTTATTCTCTTTATGTGGGCTTCAGGAGACAGGTTTGGTGTGATATCAACTCCTAGATCTTTCTCTCTGTCTGTTTCATTAAGTACTTCATCTCCTATTCTGTATCCTGTGCTTGGCCTCCTGTCTCCACTGCCTAGTTTCATTACTTTGCATTTACTCGGGTTGAACTTCAACAGCCATTTGTTGGACCATTCACTCAGTCTATCCAGGTCATCTTGTAGCCTCCTACTATCATCCTCTGTTTCAATCCTCCTCATAATTTTTGCATCGTCGGCAAACATTGTGAGGAACGAATCTATACCCTCTGGGAGATCATTTACATATACCAGAAACAGTATAGGTCCAAGGACTGACCCCTGCGGGACTCCAATTGTGACGTCTCGCCAATCTGAGACCTCACCCCTCACACAGACTCGTTGTCTCCTGTTGCTTAGGTACTCCTCTATCAACCGGAGTACCTTCCCTCTCACTCCAGCCTGCATCTCCAACTTTCGCACTAGCCTCTTGTGTGGCACTGTATCAAAGGCTTTCTGACAATCCAAAAATATGCAGTCTGCCCACCCTTCTCTTTCTTGCCTTATTTTTGTTGCCTGGTCGTAGAATTCAAGTAACCCTGTGAGGCAGGACCTGCCATCCCTGAACCCATGTTGATGCTGTGTTACAAAGTTCCTTCGCTCCAGAAGCTCCACTAGTTTTTTTCGCACAATCTTCTCCATCAGCTTGCATGGTATGCAGGTTAGGGACACTGGCCTGTAGTTCAGTGCCTCCTGTCTATCCCCTTTCTTGTATATCGGGACTACGTTAGCTGTTTTCCAAATATCTGGCAGTTCCCCTGTTGCCAGTGATTTGTTATACACTATGGAGAGTGGTAGGCTCAGTTCTCTTGCTCCTTCCTTTAGAACCCAAGGGGAGATTCCATCTGGGCCTATAGCCTTCGTCACGTCCAACTCTAGTAAACACTTCCTTACTTCCCCAAGTAAACACTTCCTTACTTCCCCAGTGTGTGTGTGTGTGTGTGTGTGTGTGTGTGTGTGTGTGTGTGTGTGTGTGTGTGTGTGTGTGTGTGTGTGTGTGTGTGTGTGTGTGTGTGTGTGTGTGTGTGCGTGCGAGCGTGCGTGCGTGCGTGCGTGCGTGCGTGCGTGCGTGCGTGTGTGTGTGTGTGTGTGTGTGTGTGTGTGTGTGTGTGTGTGTGTGTGTGTGTGTGTGTGTGTGTGTGTGTGTGTGTGTGTACTCACCTAATTTTACTCACCTAATTGTGCTTGCGGGGGTTGAGCTCTGGCTCTTTGGTCCCGCCTTTCAACCGTCAATCAACTCGTGTACAGATTCCTGAGCCTATTGGGCTCTATCATATCTACATTTGAAACTGTGTATGGAGTCAGCCTCCACCACATCACTTCCTAATGCATTCCATTTACTAACTACTCTGACACTGAAAAAGTTCTTTCTAACGTCTCTGTGGCTCATTTGGGTACTCAGCTTCCACCTGTGTCCCCTTGTTCGCGTCCCACCAGTGTTGAATAGTTCATCCTTGTTTACCCGGTCGATTCCCCTGAGGATTTTGTAGGTTGTGATCATGTCCCCCCTTACTCTTCTGTCTTCCAGTGTCGTAAGGTGCATTTCCCGCAGCCTTTCCTCATAACTCATGCCTCATTGTTCTGGGACTAGTCTAGTAGCATACCTTTGGACTTTTTCCAGCTTCGTCTTGTGCTTGACAAGGTACGGGCTCCATGCTGGGGCCGCATACTCCAGGATTGGT